>NW_006409115.1:282550-284661 GCF_000296735.1 Chrysochloris asiatica
ACTATTTTTGTCTCTGAAGGTAAGTTAGGTATCTGCGTGTGCACGGTGTAATTCTCCAGATAGTTGCATCCTTTTATGTTAGGGTTTTACAGATTGTTCTATGGTTTGTCTGCCAGGCCTCATGTGCCTGTTTTTTCTTGCTATATAGGCAGGCTGCTAACCTCAAGGTCAGTAGTTAAAAACTAACAGCTGTTCCTGATGAGGCTTTCTGCTCCCATAAAGATCCACAGCCTTGTAAATCCTATACAGGGTCGCTATTATTTGGAGCTGACTTGACGGTGCTTAACAACAAAAAGTGTCCTGCACAAGTTAATTTTAGGGCTGCAACCCCAGGACTGACATTATAAGTAGTTACCAAGTTTTTCTCTGTACCATGGGAACACTATGGGATCAGTGCTGGACTTTTAATTTTTTTTGGAGGGGGGTGCACAGCCACCCGCCTGAAGGCATCTGAGCTGGGCAAAGAATGCATGACAGGGAATAGGAGGAAAAATGTGTAGAATCCCCAGCACCTCCTTTTGCAAATGTCACTGCTCTGCTTTTAGTGTGGGTTCCCTGTACCCATCTGGTTGTAGCCCCTCACTCTGAATTCTGCCCAGGTGGGGTGGCCATACATGGAGTCCCATCCCCAGAGATCCCTAACTCACAGCATTTTCCTTTGTATCATGATTTTTTTCACTTGCAAGTGTGGGAAACTGACATCCTGGACCTTATGGTAGATCCAGATCTATGGTGTTGTTCTGTGAGCTCAGCTTCTGTGGGTTTTCAATCCTTCCCTCATGGATCCTTTCCTACCTGGCTGTCTCTTCTGCCACCCAAACCAGAAGTCTATGAATGCCTTTTTAAATAAGTCTAATTTGTGTTTCATTCTGCTGTGCATAGGTCTCTATGAGTAGGTACTGACTCAATGGCACCTAACAACAATAACAACAATTACAGAAAATATAGAAACTAACTGGTGTGGCTCTGTGAGATAGTGCATTTGACAGGAAGGTCAGTTTGAACTGCATGATCAGTGGTTCAATCCTAGCAGTTGCTCCTTGGAAACCCTATGCAAGGTCAACCTATACATTTAACAACCACACTGTGATAACTACGATAAAACATATAAGAAAAGAAAAATTGGATCAAATGCAACAAGTCAGAAAACTGCTGTAGGTGTTTGCTGTATTACTTTTCTGTGTGTGTATATGTGTGTATTTGAATGTGTAGGCAATATAAGTTGCATACTGGATTTTTAATTTAACATAAAATAATCATAATCAACCTTATATGATGTATAACAACAGTGTCACAAATGTATGGTTTAAACGAGTATGTATTTATGACTGTACATGACTATAGGGTAAATGTTTGGATACAAGATAGTTAGGTTTTCTGTTTTTTCTTCTTAACAGACTGCAATCCAAGTGATGAGAACTTTTCTCCTCTCAATAAATTCAGTCAATCTAATTCATGGTGACTCCGTATCTGTCAGAGTAAACCTATTCCATAGAGTTTTGTTGGTTGTAATCTTTATTGAAGCAATTTGCCAGCCTTTCTTCAATAAGCTGCTTGTTGTTGTTGTTAAGTGCCTTCTAGTAAGTTCCAACTCATAGCAACCATAGGTGGGTTTAAACTACCAGTCTTTAGACTAGTTGCTGTTAAGAGCCATTGAGTTGGCTCCAATCCCTAGTGACTATATAGGGTTTCCAAGAAGCAGTTGATGGATTTGAGCCACTGAGTCTGCAATTCAAACTGACATGGCAGTCCAGCGCATTATCCTGCAGCATCATGCCAGAACTCCATTTTAAGCTAGCAATCAGTGGTAAATCCAGAACTTGCCTTATAAACATCTTCATTTGTATCTGCTTTGCTCTGATGAAACTATAATGAGCTCTGTGACTCATTGTAGCCTATTGTCAAGCCTGAGCGAATATTAGGAAGTAGCATGTTCCATGTGAGGGGAATGGTGCTCTCCCGGGTTGTGGCTCATATTTGGTGTCTTAAGAAGACTTTATGAGAACAAACAAGATGGCGGATTGGGTGGACATATAGCAGAGAGCTCTGCCAACAACAACACAGAATACCCGACCAAGCAGGTTCAGGGGATGGTCCCAGAACTCTGAACC
>NW_006409115.1:285591-291227 GCF_000296735.1 Chrysochloris asiatica
ATAGAAGCTAGAACTAGTGAGCTAGAAGATAAATCTCTCAACACTACTAAGATAGAAGAACAAATACAAAATAGGATAAAAAAATCTGAAGAAAACCTAAGATTCATGTTGGATAACAACTTAGCGACACCTAACAACAACAACAAACAGTATCCTATCTGTGTTATGACTAAAGCGAATTGAATGTTATCTTGAGCAACTACATGATGATATATACTAACAAAGAAACTGTATGATAATTTATTCATATAATAATTAGCTTAATTGGTCTGAATTTTACTTTATAATCATATCTGTAGTATTGTTATTTCACTAAACATTAAAGTGAACAGATATTGAAATGTGAACCAGAAAGTTATCATAGATTCAGGTACTGATTTGCTATTGATTAATTCTCACCAGTACTCTCATTAAGAAAAAAAGAAAAACACACACACACACAAAATATTAGATTCCCATTTTAAAACAGAATGAATTGGTATTGAGTAACTTTCTGACTGTCTCCTTCACATCTTTGTTTCTGAGGCTGTAAATCAGATGGTTCAGCATGGGGATGACACTGTAAAACACAGAGGCCACCTGGGTGATGAGCCATGAGCCTTTGGAGTTATGCTCCCAGTAGAGAAAAGGATGGTTCCATCCTTTATGGAAGTTAAGTGGGAGGCACAGGTGGAAAAGGCTTTGTGATGCCCCCCAGTGGAAGGCATATTCAGGACAGTGACGAATGAGAAAGCATAGGAAGTAAGACTGATCATGAGGCTGCTTATTTCATTGAATGTAGCAAACACTAAAATGATCTTCTGACTAATGTAAGGATCAGAGCAGAACACAGCAACAATGGTAGCATTCTCACAGACAAACTTATTTATGAAGTTAGTCCCACAAAAGGATGATGTCAACAGTAAGTAGGTCAATGTCAAGGGACAGACTATACTCCATGAGTACGAGGCAGCCACCAACAACAAGCAAAGATCCGGGGACATTGCAGTGGTGTACAGTAAGAGGTTACAAACTGCCACAAATCAGTTATAGGCCATCACTGCCAACATTAATGTTTCTGTTACCACAAATATGCAAGCCAAAAAGAATTGCATGATACACCCTGTGAAGGAGATGGTCCTGTCTTCCACAACCAAGTTTTCTAATAGTTTGGGTGTAACTACTGAAGAGTAGTAAAAATCCACAAAGGTTAAGTGGCTAAGGAAAAAGTACATGGGGGTGTGGAGCTTGGGGTTGATCCTGATGAGCATGATCATGCCCGGGTTTGCCACCACAGTGACTCTGTAGATGATCAGGAAGACCATGAAGAGGGCCATCTGGAGGTCTGGGAATTCTGAGAAGCCCAGTAAGATGAATGTGGCACCAAAACTCTAATTATATTGGTTCCTGTTGAAAAAAAACACAAAAAATCTGAGTGTCTTGAGAAACAAAACTTCAATTAGGCAGTAGAAAATGTTAAAGAGAGAGAGAGGTTTATTGTGTGTCTATAAAGATTTTGTGGAAAACACTTATTTGTCCCAGTTTCATTATTTGAATAGCTAAAATATATTAATAGCACATTTATATAGTAAGAGTTCATTTTATGCGTGTAGAATATTAAAGAGCAAAGTGGGAAGAGGAAGAACAACAAAAAAAGAAGAGTTGCTGATGTTGCTAAGCACCCTCGAGCTGGTTCCAACACACAGTGGTCATGTATAGATTTTCCAAGGAGTGGATGATGAGCTTGGCCTACCAATCTTACAGTTCAAACCTACTTTGCAGTCCAGTGCACTAACCCATAGCACCACATCAGTTGCTGTTGTTGTTGGTGGTGATGCCATCGAATTGGTACTGACTCATAGTGACCCTATGCATGACAGAACAAAACACTGACAGGTCCTGAACCAACCTCACAATTATTGCCATGTTTTTTTCTGCTGTGCATAGGGTCGCTATGAGTTGGTACCAACTCAATGGCACCTAACAACAACAACAACAACAACAACAACAACAACAACAACAAGGATCCAAATGCTTCTATTTAATGAGGGAATGTTCTTAGACTGGCTTTCTCATCTTTTATAGATAATATATATTTTCTTCTTATTCTCTGTATACATATAGGCATTAATATTTATAACTCACAATTACCATATACTGTGTCCTATAATTTATAAGTAGGTTGCTATTGTCACCTTCTTTCTCAGGCATTATCTGAATTTTGAGAACAAGGTACATATTTGATTATTCTGTATTAACCAAAATGTCTATTACAGTGCTGGGTACCTGATGAGAAAGCTAATAAACATTATTGGGAAGTAAGAATGTGTAAGGGAATACCTTGTGTCTTCTCCAAATCAAACTGAGTAGATTTTATTGTGATTTAATGGGCACATGTGCTTGTTTACTGCAAAGATCATCATAAATCAATATTTTATTTCTGAAGAAAATTTTTAAAAAAACTTGAATAGCTCACGTAGATACAGATGGATGTGAGTGATTTATTGACTGAAGATCTCTTATCTAAGACTGATGAACTCCAGAAATCTCAAGATTAATATTCTATTAGACTATAAACAACCTAAAAATAGTACATAGTATATAAACATTTCATTTAAGAATTCAGATTAAAATTTTTTTTCTACAACCTTTAAAAAAAATCCAGTGTTAACAGAGAGCACAGCAGGTCAAGTGGTTGTTGGCATCAAACTGTCAAATATATGTCATCATGGTGATTGGGATGTGAGTCAAAGAAACTATCATGCAAGCATTGCCATGGGAATTGAAATTTGAGCAATTAGATGAAACATGGTCCCATATGACATGTTGTTTTGTATTATTATTTAAGCCTCTGGGGACATTTGTATTATTACCTTTGACACATTCATCATTTAAAAAAAAAATGACTCAGACTGAATGTAACTTATTTTGTACATACAGGTAAATTATAGAAATGTGCAACAGGAAAATTCATTGAACAACAAAAATCAAGTTTTGTGCATTTGCTTTATTATTATTATAACATGCTTATGTTAATTGCATAACTGATTGTACTGCAAGAATATATACAAATATAATTTATTTTAAACTTGAAAATTCTCGTGTTTTTGTAGCTACCTATAGAAAAAAAAATGATACCAGTTATTTTTCCAACAGCCTTTTCTACTCAATTGTATTTAATAATCCATTTGCTTTACCTATCTATGTATGTATATCTATATCTATAGCTATCTATCTACAGCTATGTAATTGTTGTTGCTAAGTGCTGTCAAGTCAGTTTCGAACTGTATAGGGTTTCTAAGGAGCAGCTGGTGAGCTTGAACTGCCGATTTTGCAGTTCAAACGGCTTTGTAGTCTGGTGCATTAACCCACAGCACTATATATATGTTCAACAAATCATGCACTTTGCTTTACATATCTAACTATGCATATCTATATCTATCTATCTACATTTATGTGTATATGTGTATATATGTATACGTATATATGTGTATATATATATATATGGTTTGCAGACCAGATTATCAGTTTCACATTCAATGAATCATGCACTTTATTTCAACTTAATGAGTACAATTCCCTCCATGTAACAACAGTTTTCCCACTTCTCTTGGTTCCTATTTTCATTACACCCACTTTACCCTCCCTTCTCGATTTTATCCTTTTGATCTTAAATCTTTGACCATTGCATGGTGTGCATACCTTACTAGTGTTGGTGTCTCCACCTATAAACCTATCTACTTCTTGACTGAAATTTGGACCATAAGGATAAGTTCCTTTTCAGACCTGAAGAGTCATTAAAGGACATAGTCTCGGGTTCCTCCAGTCTTTTTCTAACTAGTAAGAATGGCCTTTTCCCTTTTTAAATAAATATTAAATAACTTTGAATTCTGTTCCACATTTTCTCCTACTCTATCCTGGGGCCCTTTAATGTAATCCCTTTCAAAGTAGTTGATAGTGGTAACTGAGTACTCTCTAGTTCTTCTGGTTTCAGAGTTCTGGAGACTGGTGTTAACATTTTCCATTATTCTATTCAACTAATTGATTCCAAATGTTTTCAGTTCTCATCACTCTTCTTTCTACTGTACATGGAGAGATCAATAGCTGCACCTTAGACAGCCAACCATGAGCTTTCAAGTTCCTACACACTACTCACTCAAGTAAGATTTAGAACATTGCCTCTGTGGACTATGTTATGCCAACTTACCATGTTGTCCCCTGAGACAATGGTCCTCAGCCCCGAAGCTCAGCAATTCACTGTCTGAAAATGTTTAATAATATCTACGACGCTTTCATCAATTTGTCCACTGTATGTTCCACCACATTCATATTTGTGTTTGCAGGAAAGGTACCAATATACATATACTATTATTAATTCAGCCTTATGTATTCATAGTGACCCTTTATAGGATTTTCTAGTAGTTGAAGGCTACATCTTTCTCCTGAAGGATGTATATATGTCACTATTTGTCTCTATCACCTTTAACCCATGTGTACCTTGCTTTGTCTCCACCAATCTTGATCATCCACCACTTGTCTGTCAGTTTGTCACAATGTGGTGACTTACATGTTGCTGTGATGCTGAAAGCTATACCACCAGTATTTTTAATTCTGACGGAGTTACCCATGGTGAACAGGTTTCAGCTGAGCTTCAAGATGAAGACAGTCTCTGAAGAAGGATAATTGGACTAATTCTGAATATTTAGCCACTGGACACCTTATGAATAGCAGTGAAACAGGCAGATAGCATCAGAATATTGAATATTGAATCATGAAGAATAGCACAAGAATAGTGTCAGATATAGTGCCAGAAATTGAGTCCCTCAGGCTGGAAGGCACTAAAACATGGCTGAGGAAGAGTTGCCTCCTCAAAGTAGAGTTGACTGTGATGATGTGAATGTTGTAAAGCCTTTAGAACCATCATTTGCTGATGGGGCAAAATTCAAAATGAAGAGAAACAGCTGCAAACATTAATTAATAATTAGAACATGGAATTTATGAAATATGAATCTTCGAAAATTGGAAGTAGTTAAAAATGAAATAACCCTGCTGTTGTTAAATACATTGGATTTGGTTCCTACTCACAGCTATAGTTTATAGGGTTTCCAAGGAATGGCTGGTGGGTATGAATAGCTGACCTTGTAGTTAGCAGTCCACAGCAGGACTCCATTTCTCATTTTTAATTGCATTTCTTTTGCTATCATTGTTTCTCTTTACAAAATGCCATTGAGTTGGTTCCAACTCATAACAACTCAGTAGGGGATTTCTGAGAATCGACTGGTGAGTTTGAACCACCGACCTTGTGACTCAAAGCCAAGTTCGGTCCTGTGCTTATCCTACATACCATACCAGTACTCCTTGTGTAGGGTTTCCAAGGAGCGGCAGGTGATCTTGAACCACCGAGCTTCAGGTGCAAACCAATTTTGCAGTCCAGCACATTAAACCACAGCGCCACATCAGGACTATGTCAATAAAATTCATTCGGGTTTTCCGTGGTTCTCACGGTTCCACACTGTAACAAACATGATATTCTTTTCTAACAATTGTAGCACACAGGTTCACCATGAGTCAGAATCAACAGTATTTCTTCCAACCCTGGTCTGTCTGTTATTCTGGAAGTCCAAGGTATTTTTAATATTCTCTAACACCATATGGAA
>NW_006409115.1:293339-294832 GCF_000296735.1 Chrysochloris asiatica
TAAACTTCATCTCTCATACTTTGGACATATTGTCAGGAGGGAACAGTAGCTGAAGAAGGATGTCATGCTGGGTAAGGTGGGGGTCAGAGAAAAAGAGGAAGACCCCCAACGAGATGGATCGGCCAGGTGGCATCATTGATGGTGTCAAGTGTGACAGCAGTAAGTAGTGAGGTTGGCCCAGGATCAGACATTGTTTTGTTCTGTTGTACATGGGGTCGCTATGAGTCGATTCCGACTTGGTGGCACCTGACAACACTACAGCAAAGGGTGACAGGAGATTAGAAAAAAAAAAAAAAAAAAGGAAGACACAAAATGAAAATAGTGAAGTTGTGACCAGGTTGGACTCAGCACTATGATGGAGTTACTGTGACTCAGACCTAAGTTCAGAACGTTTATTATATATGCAAATCAAAGGAGAGTGCTTGGGGCAGGGAAAAGAATAATATCTGGTTTTATTGATGCATGCAATAAGCGCAACTTTATCAGAAGCAGTTGCTAGGGAAACAGGAATAAGGCAGCTAGATGTTTTTGCAGACTAAACTGAAGGCCATGGCTGCGTACAAGGAAAGACTACAAATTCCTTGTTCCCTGAGGCAGGCTTTGTAAGTTCCTCAGGGACAGCCTGACCTGGGAACAGCCCACTTTTCTGGACCACAACTGTTTAGTTGCAATCCTTCGATTAAATAGCCCACAAGTCTGAGAACTTCAGCTCAAATTGCTCCCAATATTACAGTCTGACACATTAACCCACAGTGCCACACCAGGACTCCATTAGTCCTCTTAGTGGGTTGAAATTGCCAACCTTTAGGATAGTAGTCAAGAATTTGACCTTTTGTGCCATCTGAGGACCCTAACTTTGTCAAATCTCATCAAATTATACCATACAAGTGAATTTATTTTATTATAGGTATATTATAACACAATTATTGTTGTTTAGTGCAGTTGAATCAGTTCGTTTTCATAAAGACCCTATAGATGGTTCACACGGAGGGGCTGGTGAGTTTGAATCACTGACCTTACAGTTTAAATGGACCTTGCAGTCTAGTGCTTATCCTACAGCACCACACCAGGGCTCCAATAAAGCTCAATAATCACATGAAAACATGCTTATAACCATTTATTACCAGAGAAATCTTACTGTACCCCTAATGAGAAAGCACTACACACGTAGTGAGAATGACTGAAAGTTTGTAACATGACAATCACCTGACATGGAGTAAAGCAATAGGAATTCTCACACATGACTGGTAAGAGGGCAACTCAACTACACAGGTTTATGTAAGTGTCACATTCACTGAAATGAACAGTTGAGATCTATGCAAAAGCAGACCATACATTGAATATCAACACAAAAAGGAGAAAGTGAGGTCCTTATTGTTGAATTTGTTCACACACATGGTGAGCTCATGTACAACAGAATGAAGCATTGTCTGGTCTTGTGCCATTTCCATGATGGTTGATATGATGGAATCCATTGTTGTAGCTATTGTGTC
>NW_006409115.1:298022-313001 GCF_000296735.1 Chrysochloris asiatica
AACAGCACCAGAATTTTGTCAGATATATTGCTAAAGGATAAGTCCCTCAGGTTGGAAGGCCCTCAAAATACAACTGGGGAAGAGCTGCCTCCTCAAAGTAAAGGTGACTATGATGACACATGTAGAGTAAAACTTTTGATATCTTCATTTGCTGATAGGACACAACTCAAAATGAAGAGAAAGAGCTAGAAACAGCCACTAATAATTGGAACATGGACTGTACAAAGTAGGAATGTAGGAAAACTGGAAATTGTCAAAAAGGAAATCGAATACATAAGCATCAATATCCTAGGCATTATTTAGCTGAAATGGACTGCTACTGGTCATTTAGAATGGGGAAACCACATGGTTTGCTATGCTGAAAATGACTAGTTGAAAAGGAATGGCATTGCATGCATCACCAAAAAGAACATTTCAAGATGTTTGTTGAAATACAACCTGTCTGTGATATGATAATATCTATAGGCTTTCTACTCCCGGAAAGATTTACATCCTCGGAAACCCTGTACAGGGTCGCTATGGGTCGGACCCGACTCGATGGCACTTAACAACAACAACAACAATATGCCTATAAGGAAGACCAGTTACTACAAATAGTATTCAAATTCACACCGTAAAGCCATTCATGATGAAATTGAAGAATTTAGCCTGAAATTGATCAAATAGGCAATTAAGATGTGTTGATAATTACTGGTAATTGGATAGCAAAGGGTAGAAGAAGGATCAGTAATTGGAAAATGTGGCCTTGGTGATAGAAATGACACAGATGATTGAACTACAGAAATTTGCAAGACCAATGAGTTGTTCACTGAATATACCTTTTTAAAATAACATAAACGACAATTACACACGTGGAACTCACCAGATGGAATACACAGAAATTAAAATGACTACATCTGTGGAAAGAAATGGTATAAAAGCTCCAAATCATCAGTCAAAACAAAGCTAAGGGGAGACTGTGGAACAGACCATAAATTGCGATTATGAAAGTTCAGAGTAAAGCTGAAGAAAATTAAAACAAGTCCACAAGAGGGAAACTATGATCTTGAATATATTCTACTTATACTTAGAGATCTTCTCAAAAACAGATTTGATGACATAGACACTAAAGACCAAAGACCAGAGAGTTTGGGATGACATCAAGAACATCATAGGAAGAGAGCAAAAGGTCATAAAGAAGATGAGAAAGAAGAAAAAGAAAAAATGGTTGTCAGAAGAGACTCTGAAACTTGCTTTCAAGCACAGATATTCTAAACTAAATGGATGAAATGAGGAGGTAAAAGAGCTGAAGAGAATATTTCAAAGGTCAGCTTGAGGAGATAAAGTAAAATTTTATAATGAAATGTGCAAATATCTGGATCTAGAAAATCAAAAGTATAGAGCATGCTGTGTATTTCTCAAGCTGAGAGAACTAAAGAAAAAAATGAAACCTAGACTTGGAGTATTGAAAGATTCTATGGGCAAAATATTGAATGATATAGAAGTTAGGAGGAATACACAGAGTCACTGCATCAAAAAGAAATGGTTGAAGTTCAACTATTTGAAGAGGTAGCGTATGATCAAGATCCAATGACACCAAAGGAAGAAGACCAAGGTACACTAAAGGCATTGGCAAAAAACAAGGCCCCAGGAATTGATGGAATACAAATTTAAGTCTTTCAATAAGCTGATGTGACAGTGGATGCACTCAATCCTATAAACCAAAAAATTTTTAGAACAGCTACCAAGCCAAGCGATTGGAAGATATCCATATTTCTGCCCCTTCCAAAGGGAGGTGATCTAGAAGAATGCAGAAATCATAGGGTAATATCATTAATATTTTGGTAAAGATAATTGCAAAACAGCTGCAATGGTACAATGACAGGAAACTGCTAGACTCAAGCAGGAGTCAGGTGATTTATATCATTGCTGATGTCGGATAGATCTTGGCTGAAAGTAATGAACACCAGAAGGCTGTTTACCTGTGCTCCATTGACTAAGCAAAGGCTTTTGATTATATAAATGATGACAAGCTATGGACAATATTGCAGGGAATGAGTATTGCAGTTCACATAATTGTGCTCATGAGGAACCTGTACATAGAACAAGAGGCAGTTGTTGCAACAGAACAAGGGAACATCGGAAGGTTTTTAAATCAGGAAAGCTGTGTTCCAGGGTTTATGTTTTCACCGTACTTATTCAATCTGTATGCTGAGCAAATAACCTTAGAAGCTGGATTATATGAAGAAAAACATGGCATCAGGATCAGAGGAAGACTGATTTACAATTTACAATATGAGGATGATACAAACTTGGTTGCAGAAAGCAAAAAGGATTTATAATACTAATTGATGAAGGTCAAAGACCACACCCTTCTGTATGTGTTGCACCTCAATGTAAAGAAAACAAAAATCCTCACTACTGGACCAATAAATAGCATCATAAATGGAGAAAAGATAAAAGTTTTTGAAAACTTCATTTTTCTTAGATCAACCATCTACACTCATGGAAACAGTAGTACAAAAATTAAATGACATATTACATTAGGCAAATATATTGTCAAGACCTCCTTAACATGTTAAAGATCTAAGATGTCAGCCTAAGGACTAAGGTATTTCTGACACATGCTATGGAATTTTCAGTAATCTCATATGCATGTGTACGTTGGACAATGAATCAAGAAGACCACAGAAGAATAAATGCATTTGAGTTATGATGTTGGAAAACAAAATTACCATGTACTGCCAAAAACCAAATCTGTGTTGAAGAAGTATAATCAGAATGCTCCTTAGAAGCCAAGATGGCCAGAATTTGTGTCTTATACTGCAGACATATTATTAGGAGGGACCAGTTGCTGAAGAAGGACATCATGCTTATTAAAATGGAGGGTCAGTGAAAGAGGGAAAGACCCCCAACAAGATGTCATGGGCTCACACGTAGTTACGAGTGTGAGGTTAGTGCAGATCTGAAAAGTGTTTAGTTTTGTTGTACATAAAGTGGCTCTGAGTCAGTACTGACTTGGTAGACCCTCACAGCAACAACAACATGAGTCAGAACCACCACTCATCTGTCAGCCTGTCTGCATGGCTTCTGTGTTGCCGTGATGCTGGTAGCTTTGCCACCAGTATATTAAATATCACCAGGGTCACCCATGGTGGCAGTTTTCACTGGAGCTTCCATACTAAGACAAACTAGAAGTAAAAGACGTGCCACTTCTGATGGTTAGTCACTGAAAACCAAAGAAAACAGTGGGACATTATCAGACATAGTGCCAGGTAGATTGACCTTAAGGATGTGAATGGATCAAAGCTTCTGAGACCTTCATTTGCTAATGTGACACAACTGAAAATGACCAGCTGCAAACATCTGTTAATAATAGGAAACTGGAATGTATGAAATATGAACCTAGGGAAATTGGAAGTTGCCAAAAATAAAATGAAACATATAAAGATCAATATCCTAAGTATTAGAGAACTTAGACAGACTAGTTTAATATGCCTGAATGGCAAATTGAAGAGGAGTAGCATTACATTCATAATAAAAAAAATAACATTTCAAGATCTATCTTAAAATACAAAGGTGTCTGTGATAAGATGATAGTCGCAGAACTACAAGGAAGACCAATTAATACTAACCTTATTTAAATTTACACAGCAACTACTCAAGTGAGTGACGATGAAACTGAAGAATATAACCAAACTCTTCAGTCTGCAATTGATCAAACTCATAATCAAGGTACACTGATAATTACCTGTGATTGGCATCAGAAAGTTGAAAACAAACAGGAAGGATGAATAGTTGGAGAATATGGCTTTGGTGATAGAAATCATGCTGGGGACTGCATTATAGAATTTCTTAAGTCCAATAGCTTCTTTGTGGCAAATTCCTTTTACAGCATAAGAGGGCATAAATGTGGACCTAACCAGATAGAATAGACAGGAATCAAAATGACTACATCTGTTTGAAGAGGTGATGGAGAAGTTCCTCAGAATTCTTCTTAGATATGAGGATGGAAAGACTTGGTCTCACATTCATTGGAAATGACAGAAGGAACTAGTCCCCAGAGAAGGGCATCATGCTTGGAGAAGTTAAACATCAATAAAAAAGAGGAAGATCGCCAACATGATAGATTGACAGAGTAGCAGTAATAATGAACTCAACAACAATTGTGAGGATAGCACAGGACTGGGCAGTGTTTTGTTCTGTTGTGCTATGAGTGAGTACCGACTTGTAAGAACTTAACAATAAGAGTAAGAATTGATTGAATGTCATTGAGTTTGGTTTCTTCCGTTTCTTTCTTTCTTTTCTGGTTTTGAATTCCTGAGTGGCAAAAAGGATTAAAGTCTTGACTAACTAACAGTCAAAAGGTTTGTGACTATCAGAAGAAAGAATTGGAGATCTGGTTGCAGCTTTGAAAATCCTATAAAGCAGTTCTGCTCCTCATATGGATTGCCATTTACTCATCTGCAACTAACCATACATACTGAACTAGGGCAAATGTATTAGTTTTGGGTCACTTCCACATTTATCAGTTTTCAAAAGAAAATAGAGAGTTACTTATCAAACAGCAGACAAAAAATCAAATCCTTGTTCATTGCTGGTGGGAATGTAAAATGGTACAGCTGCTGTGGAAATGGTGTGACAGTGCTTCAAAAAAGTTAAACATCAATCTTCCACATAGCTTAGCAATTTCATTCCTAGATACATATGCAAAAAAAAATTAAAAATAGGGTCTCAAACAGATACATGCATACTACTGTTCATAACAGCCTTATTAATTATAGCAAAATGTGAAGGAAACCCAAGTGTAGATGATAGAATAAACAAAATACATATAAATGCCTCAGGAGATTTTTCACACATCCAAAGAAATTATTTTAATTTACTCATGAGTGACAATGCAAATGTTATGTTATGTGAAGTAATCCATACACAAAGGAAAAATATTGCATGATTTATTTTGTCGGGGACCCGCCTCGACATAGGGGTTCGGTTCACGAGGAGAGGATACCTGACAGCGATTGCAATATATCAGGAATACACAGAAGGAGACAAAGAGAGAGACAATGAGGCACCCCAAAGCCAGGGTGGATACATCACTGGTGGGCAGGCTTGGGACTACAGGCATCATGGCCTGTGCAGGCAGCAACTCACTGCCCTGAAATCTTTACCGCATGCCTCCCAATCAGTAATGCACTGCAATCTTTACTCCATGCCTCCCAACTAGTAATGCACTGCCATCTTTACTCCATGCCTTCCAACCAGTAATGCACACCTGGGGAGGCTCGGGCCTCTGTTTTATTTAGGGGAGGAGCTTCACACCAAGCTGGGAGGGACTTAGGCAAGGTACAGCTAACATCAGTACTTTTCCAGACATTCAGGTAACTTTACATTGTGCTTTGCTGGTTCGAATCCCAGGCCAGCAACTTGGATTCTCAGGCCCAATTAACATATCTATAGCCCCTGAGCATAGTTGGGGGAAGGTGAGAGATAAAGACAAAAGCTTGGGCCGGAGTCCTGCTGCTTCGGCTTCCTGAGTCAGGTGAATGGGCTGCACCTGGAAAAGGATTAGGTTGGATGGGTTCTTTGTCTATGGAACAAAGAGCTGTGAAGTAGCTAAGATATTTTTAGTTAATCCTTTGGAGAAAGGCTTAACCTTGCAACCTTTAGTCTCGGCTTTAGGAAAATATCACATTTATCTGTGGATTGTCAAAGGCTCCAGTGTATTTAATATATATAACTGAAAATTAAGATGAAAGCAATTTGTCATTAACTGCCAGTGGCCTCATTTGTTACACTCAGCCCTAGAGGGCCTCGAACCTCTGACCAGTCTTACACGGTCTGCAACATTCTTTTATATGAAATATCAAAAAAAACAAGAAAGAAAATTCATAGAGACAAAATACATTAGACGCTATGGAGGTGGGGCCAATTAGAGGCTATGGGGCGTGGGAAAAATGGGACGTCATTACTCTGTAGATATAGTTTTTGTCTGAGCGCTGAAAGTATTTTTGAAGCCAGGGTAATGGTTGTACAACAGTGTGAATGTAATCAATGCCATCGTATTGTACACTTAAAAATGCTTAAAATGGGAAATTGTATGTTATCATCATATTTGGCATATAGTTTTATTGATTGTCTTCTCAAAGAATTATGATTGATCTACACAAAGGACATCTATCCTCTTGGATTAATTAGTAATTTGTTAGGCTCAATATAGTTTTTTGTGTTTTGTTTTGTTTTGACATAGTTTATTATAATTAGCACACTCATAAAACCGTGTCAACTCCACAATTAAACAGCTTGTCCTCCACAATTACCAACAGGTCATCGTCATCTGCCCTGACCTTCCAGCAACCTCATGAGTTTATATATTTATACACTTCACAGAAAGTCATCACCATACAGCATTTTCTCCCACCCCCATGATTAACTCATAAAGCAAGCTCCAATTAAAAAAGTAAAAATCATGAGGTATAGCTGAGGTCTGCAGATTTACAGCCTCAGAAACCCTGTAAAGGGTCGCTATAGGCCGGAACCGGCTTGACAACACTTAACAACAAGAACAACTAGAGGGGAAAATGGTTTCTTAAAAAATGAATTTCATTCCCAACCGTTTCAGTCAAAAGCACCATTTAGTTTGTAACAGCACACTTCAAATATCTCCTACTCCTCTCCCAGGGTACAATGGAAGTTACTAAAATGTTCTATTTCTGATGAAAGTGATGAAAGGTGTGGGCATCTGATCTCAGCAATATTTAAAATCAGAGCTACAAAAGTATCTGACACAGTCACCAACTGTGAGCGCTGTACCACCTTCACTTCCTTTTGTTGGGAGAGCAGTTTTGTTTTCTTTGCTGACAGATTTGCAAGGCAGATTGGCATGTGAAGGCTCCACAGTTTGAGCCAGGCCTGAGCCCAGAAAGCAGCAAAAAGTGATGAAATGTCCACAGTCATTTCTTTTTCTCCAGCTGGAGCTCGGAGTCTCTACAGGCCACAGGCACCTGCCTGGCTCCTTCACTGTGGGTCCCATCCTAAGGGAATGGGCATCAGCTGAGGGGGCTTTATTTTGTTTTGTTTTAATCTACAAACCTAATTGCCAAATAACCACCCTGTGTGCTTTTCAAGCTCAAAGTAATTTCATTTCTTCCAGGAGAAGAATGTTAAAAATGTTCTTAGTTCTTGTTATCAAAGAAAAGGAAATGAGCCACAATAAAAAGACTAAGTTTAAACAGACCTGTTGCTAACATAGTATCAGATAAAATATAGTTTAAAAGGGAGCATGAACTATTATATTCATTTTTGCCACAGCTGCATTTTCCCACTTAACTTCTGTGTAGAAATAACATCTACTAAAGCAAACTTAAGTTACTTTAATTCTTACTAAAAACAACTCTGTACAGATTGCACATTTGACACCAAAGCAGCTCAGGATCACAGTTGTACTGTGAGAATAAAAGTGGGCGGCTGAAAGTAGGGCTCAGAGCAAGAATCGCCACTTCAGGTATAAGAGCTTGCTCTGAGACCTGCTTCAGGCCGGGGCCATAAGAACAACCAGGCATGGCTAGGCAAGTCCCCAACAGAATATTTTAAGAGACACAAATGCAGGGTAAAGAGCACATTCATAAAACTGTCACAGTTGAAGACTCACAGGCCAGGTGGCCGGAACAGATAACACATAAGATGAGGGCGGCAGGACTAGAAAAAGTCTTAGTACTATAGGTTACTTATGTGATGCTATGTTTAAATCTATTGGATCCCGCGGTTTCTGAATGCTCCATTGGGTAAAAGTTGTAATCCTAGTTTGCATATCCCCCTCGCATGGTGTGTCCCAAAACCCTATATAAGGTGTGGTTTGTGAACTGCTTGGGGTCGAGCTTTGGTGAGCTGATGCAGTAACACTGCTGTAACACTGCTGTAACACCGATGAACACTACACTGCCAGCCGCCACTCGACCCTAGCATGCTAGTTTGAATAAAGCCCGCCTGCTTTTGCATTATCTTTGTCTCTTGGTCTCCTTATTGGGTGGTGGTCTCGGACCCTAACAGTACCCTTGGGGTCAGTCCCCAGGGGCTGTAAATCTTTGCAGGAGCAGAAAGCCTTATCTTTCTACTGCAGAGTGCCCAGTGGGCTCGAATTGCCCGTGGTTCGCAGTCCAGTGTTTATTCTACAGAACCACCACACTTCCCAGGATCACAGTTAGAGAAATAAAAATGTCATGTGAAAATCTGCATTTTTCTAGTCCAATAAAAACCAACAGATGATTGCCTCAAGGGTCAGAACAAAATCAGCTGCACAGTTTTGTAAACAGTATGAGGTGGTCTCTAGGACTTCACCGCAGGATCCTAATAAACCACACATACATGCCATACACACCACACAAGCACGCACACACACACACACAACAGCCTCCTTCCAGTGACAACAGCAAACGATCAGCACCACAGCAGGTTTCTTTCACATCGTAGTCACAAAAGAGCAGTCAAGGCCCTTTGGTTGATGGGTTTCAGGCAGTCTTTGGGTGCTGAGTAACCATGGCTCATTAAAGGACTCAGTTGAGGGTTCTGGGAGTCAGAATCTCTGCTTTCTGCGGTGAAGCAGCAGTTCACTTTGGGCTTATCTTATGCACGGTCCGCAGGTTTGGGGCTCTGTGGCATTTGATAGTCTCCATTTCTGGTGCCCGCCATTCCGGTGGGGGAGAAGGCACCTGAAGAAAGGGAATGTTTGTGCATGGGTGCAGGCCCCGGGCGGGATGCGGTAGTCGCTCTGCGCTGAGAAGGTGTTGGCTAGCATCAGGTGCCGATCCACGATGGCCGTAGCGTACTTGGGCTTCTCGTTGGTCTGGGGCAGGGCATACTAGTGGCGGCCAGCATGCTGGGGGCAGTCGTAATGGCCGCTGGTGTCCGCGCTCACCCCTGCCTCATGGGTGTCAGTGTCTATTGGCCGGAAGGTGGAGCCTTTCCTGGTGACTGTCCCACTGCCAATCATGAGAGGCTGTTGATAATCTGCCACTTCACAGGCAATGAGATCTAACTTTTGGGTCATCTCCTTTTCATTATCATAACTGATGGTAAACTCAGATGACTAATGTCTGGCAAAGGAGTATTTAATCTGCTTCCAACAGCCTGTTTTCTGAGTCTCAGCTGATCCATAAGGGTTTCCTTTCTTCTTCCTTTTTTTGAAGGCTGCAAAGATTCCCATTACAGCGACGAGTAGGGTAACCAGGAGCACCAATGGAATAGCAACCATTCTATTTATTCCAGTGGGCACTTTTTCTGGGGGTGGGGGGGAAGGCTTTGTGGTTGTCTCAGTTGAAACACCAGTAGTTTGACTTGTTTTATGCCACACCAGTGAATTATTACCTTGTGTTATCTGGCAGCCAATGATCTCCACTTTCAAGGCTATTCTCTAGTGCCAAGTCTGTGGGATGGCCCGCACATATCTGGCCACAATGAGAGGGATGAAATTGTTCCTCACTGGGTCCCAAAAGTTAAAGTGTCCCTGGAAAACCTTTTCTTCATTAGTCATATTCATTTATAGGTCCTCCACTTGGAGTTGTTGTTTTTAAAATTTATTACAAAACTCTTAACATAAAAGTTGAAATTGGACTGTGTGGATGCTGTGGTCTTAATTCCTGTTATTTTCTTTTTCTCTCCCAAATCTATCTCTAGCCACTGTCCTTGTTTGCGGTTAGTGCTGTTGTCCCCTGAAGCCCAGGAAGGACCTTGATCCTGTAGGTGAGCTTGGCAAAGAGACCAATGAACTTATTCTCCAATCTCATTGACCCACTGCCAAGAGGAAGAAGCTCTGATTTGCCTGTTAGGTTCCAAACTCAAGGATTTGCTACAATCATTGAAGTCAAATTAAAATCCCTTTTCTGACAGGGAGCCATCCCTTGAGAGCACACCATTGGCCAAGGTTCCTTCATATGGACTTAAGCCTTTGCTCTGAAGCACGCTAATCTGGCCACCCAGTTCATCTGCAATAACTCCTGCATGGATGAAAGCTCTGCACAATAAAGAGGTGTCTGTTTATCCATCTACCACATTCACAAAAATGTCTCCTGTTATGTCTTTACAGCCAGCTAGGCAGAATTTGCTGTATTCTGTCTTCAAATAATGGTTACCTCGCTCCAAACATGTTATTAAATCTGGATGATCGCTGCTGGCATAGGTCAACAAGAAACCTCGTCCAGAAATGTGGGATCCACTCTCAAAACGAAAAGTTACTTCACTTGTGTTCAGCAAGAGTTCTCTGGGAATTGTCTTATTTCTACAATATGGACCCTACTGGTCAGAAGAGCTGGTGAAAAGAAGAAAGTCAGGAGCACAGGTCTGGGATTCGATATCTACATCTCCCAACCTTCGATATCTACAGTCTCTTCCCCTTCAGTACTGTAATAGTCTTTTCACAGTGTGATTGGTGTAAGTTCCTGGATAATTCTTAAATGTCATTGTGCCACTATCTTGGTAGGTCACTATATGTCTACAACCATCACCCCGTCCCTCTGCCTGCAGGCGGAGCGGGGCAGAGACGGTGAGCAGTAGCATCAAGAGGCCGGGTCCTGTGGCTCCCGATCGCGCGCGGCTGTGGGACACCATGGCCCCGCCGCGTGCCACCCTGGCACACTCGGCCTGCCCTCGGTTATTCTGGCATCGCTGCTGACCGAACCCAGCTGCTTCATTCGTGGCAGAGCGCAGCCTCAATATAGTTTTTAACATGTAGAATTTAGTAATTATTTTTGTTTTGCTTTGATGTCTGAGACAATCTCATCATAATATGAGAAAATAGTGTATATGGTACTGATTCTATTGTGTATCTTGAGTTTTAACTTGAGATCTAAGCCTAATTGAATTGTTTGAATATTATATGTGTGCCCAAAAGAATGAATAAGCTATATGTGGTGGATACATACTAGATCAATTTCTTAATCCTGTTATTTATATCAGTGCATTTTTAAAACCTCCAAGGACTGGTCTTTCCTGACAAATGTCTAAAACACAGAGAGGAAGTCTTGCCATTGTCACTTCTAAAAACCATTCTGGCTATACGTCTTCTAAGATACTGAATGGTTTAAAATTAGGAAAGATGTGCTCCAGGGCTGCATCCTTTCATTGTATTTATTCAATCTGTATGCTGAGCAAATAATCCAAGAAGCCAGATTATATGAAGAAGAAACATCAGAGTTAGAGACAGACTGACCAACAACTTTTGATATGCAGATGACACAACCTTGCTTGCTGTAAGTAAAGAAGTCTTGAAGAACTTACCGATGAAAATCAAAGACTACAGCTTTCAGTATGGATAGAAATTCAATGTAAAGAAAATGGAAGTTCTCAAACTGAACTAATAAATAACATCATAATAAATGGAGAAAATATTAAAGTTGTCAAAGATTTCATTTTATTTGGAGCCATGCAAGCAGCAGTCAATTAATCAATGAATGTATTGTATTAGACAAATTTGCTACAAGATATCTTTCTAAAGAGCTGAAGAGGAAGGATGTCACTTTGAAGACTAAGATGCACATGGCCCAAGATATGGTATTTACAATCACCTCACATGTATGCTGAACAATGAATTCAGAAGACTGGAGAAGACTTGATGCATTTGAACTATGGTATTGGTAAAAATACTACAAGTACCATGGACTGCCAAAAGAACAAAACAATCTTTCTTGGAATAAATGTAGTCAGGATTCTTCTTGGAAAGAAGGATGGTGAGACTTTGTCTCACATACTTTTTATAAGCTATCAGGAGGATTTGTAGTTGTTGTTGTTAAGTGCTGACAAAATGGTTCTGACTCATAGTGACCCTGTATAGGGTTTCTGAGAAGCAACTAGTGGGTTTGAACTGCTCTTTGTGGTTTAAAGCCCAGTGCTGATCCACAGTGTCACACCAGAAGTTCATCTTGAGGATTAGTTTCTGGAAAATTACATCATGTTAAGCAAAACAGAACATCAGTAAAAAAGAGGAAGATCCCCATTGAAAAGAATTAACACTGGCTGTAATAATGGGCTTAAACATAACAACAGCTGTGAAGATGCCTCTAAGCAGGCTGAACAACAAGAACCTTTCAGAAATTATCTACCTCACCTTTTTCCTACTCTGTTTCAGTCTGGTAGCTCCATTAAAACTTGTCCATAATTGGTGATCCTGCTAGTACTTAAAATACCGGTAGCATGTCTTTCAGACTCACAGCAATATATAAGGCACCCCATTATGACACATTGACAGACAAGTGATGACTTATACTTGTTGTTGTTATTGTTAACTGCCGTCGAGTTGGTTCTGATCCATAGACCCTGTATAGGATTTCCAAGGAGTGCTGGTGAGCTTGAACCACCAACCTTGTAATTCAAATGGCTTTGCAGTCTGGTGCATTAACCCACAGTGCCACACCAGGACTCCAGTTATACTTGTTGTTGTTGTTGTCAGGTGCCATCGAGTTGGAACCAACTCATAGCGACCCCATGCACAGCAGAACGAAACAATGTCTGATCCTGGGCCAACCTCACCACCGCTGCCACACTTGAGTCCATCAATGATGCCACCTGGCCAATCCATCTCGTTAGAGGTCTTCCTCTTTTTCTCTGACCCTCCACCTTACCCAGCATGACATCCTTCTCCAACGATTGTTTCCTCCGGACAAAATGTCCAAAGTATGAGATACGAAGCTTAGCCATCCTGGCCTCCAAGGAGCACTCTGGCTGCTATACTTTTAGACAACCTAAAATGATACTTCGATTATTTTCAATCCAATCAATGAATGTATCCACTTATAGTCCTATTCCACCACACTTCTGTCAGTATGTTGTACTGTGGTGGCTTGTGTGTTGCTGTGATGTTGGAAAATATTCCATAGATATTTCAAATACAAGCAGGGTTACCCATAGGACAGGTTTCAACAGAGCTGCCACACTAAAACAAAGTATTAAGAAGGATTGGAAGACTGCTTATGAATATTTAGCCATTGAAAACCATATAATTATCAGCAGAACATCATCAGATAAAGTACCGGAAGATGAAAACATTGTGAAGAGCAACATAATATTACATATAGTGGTGGAAGATGAGATCCACAGGTTGAAATGAACTCAAAATACTACTAGGGAAGAACTGCCTCCCCAAAGTAGAGTTGACCATGATAACATGAATAGTGTAAAGCTTTTGGAACTATCGTTTGCAAATGGGCAAAACTCAAAATGAGGAGAAACAAGTGCAAACATCCATTAGTAATCATAACTTGGCATGTATGAAGTATAAATGTAGGAGAATTGGAAGTTGTCAAATGAAATAGAACACAGAAAGATACATATAGTGCATAGTGAGCTAAAATGGACAGGTACTGCTCATTTTGAATATGACAATCATATGGTTTACTATAATAAAAACAACAAAATCAAAAGAAATGGCATCGTATTCATCTTCAAAAAAGACATTTCAAGATCTGTCTTGAAATACAATACTGTCTGTGATAGGATAATATGCATAAGACTACAAGTAAGACCAGTTAATAGCACTATTATTCAATAATACACACCAACTATTAAAATTATTACTGATGAAACTGAAGATTCTATTCACTTTTTTAATTTGAAATTTATCAAACATGTAATAAACAAGTAGTGGTTGTTGGAAACAAAGGAAGGATCAGAAGTTTTCAAATCAACAACTTATTTATTTCAAGTATTTTAAAAAACAATTATAGGTAACTGCTCTAGTAGCATAGTGGTTATGAATCAGGCTGCTAATCTCACAGTCAGCTGTTCTAAACTACCAGCTATTCTGTGGGAGAAAGATGAAGCTTTCTACTCCCATAAAGATTTACAGCCTTGGAAACCCTGTACAGAGTCGCTATTGGTTGGAACCGATGCCACAGCACATAACAACAACAACAACATGCATGTTAACCTCACCAGATGGAATACACAAGAATCAAATTAACTACAGTTGTGGGAAGAGATAGTGAAAAAGTTTCATATCATCAATCAAAACAAGGCCAGTGGAAGACTATGGAATAGATCATAACATTCAGGTTCAGGCTGAGTTGAAGAAAATTAAAACAAGTCTATGAGAGCCAAACTATGATCTTGAACATATTCCACTTAATTTTGAGACTCTTTAAAGATCATATGTGATGCAAAGTATACTTATGATCCAAGACTAGAAGAGCTTTGGGATGTCATGAAGAACATCTCACAGACAGAAAGTGAAAGGCCATTAAAAATAAAAAATAGGAAAGAAAGAAAATATCAAAATGGATTTCAGAAGAGACTTTGAGAGCTCCTGGCTTGATGGCAGCTAGGGTGGAGGTGCAGTGAGGTTCACCAACAGCAATACCACAGAATACCAGGCAAAACAGATCCAGGGCAGAGCTCCAGAACTCGGAACCACAAAGGTAGGAATATTTTAAAAGTTTGAAGACTTATAGCTAGTGGAACTTGTAGCAAAAGTAAGAAATCGTGTACTTTTGATTTTGCCAGACTTGGTGGCCCAGAGCTGACAACTTGGGCAACACCAAATGGCAAGACCAAGCAGAGGAACAGACACACCATGGAAAAATGCTGCAGGAACCTCAGAGCAAAGGTGGACAATGCACTTTGTCGGTTTTGCTTTATTCTGATTTTCTTATTTTTTGGTATCTGTTCATTGGCCCCCAACTGTTTGTGCACCTCCATTCTGGTGGCTAGAGGGTGTGCCTGAGCGAGTGGACACCCCCAACCCACACCACTGGTGGGTTCTTCTGCCATGCATGTGCACAGATACTCTCAGCTCAAGAGCTGGCCTTGAACTGTTTTTTTTTTTCCCTTCAGTATGGAAAACGCCAGAACAAGGGGTGTTGAGAGGGAAAAGAGTTTAAAAACAAAACAGGCTGAAAATTAAATGAAATCCTGAGGTATAGCATAACAAACAACAATGGCATCTTGAAATCTCTTAGGCAGCTTTGAAGGCAAAAAGCTGAAAGAGGACATTAAAGCCATACTCATATTAGGCTA
>NW_006409115.1:317828-319149 GCF_000296735.1 Chrysochloris asiatica
TGGCAGACTTGGAGGATATACCCTTTGGTTGGTTGATGATACATGGAGGGGATTGTAACCATGGCAATGAAACTATATATGATAGGATGAATGTAAAACTAATGTTCTCCCATGTAAACTATTACATAATTCACAATAAAACATTAGTTAAAAAAAAAAGGACATGAAATAGAAGTCATAACAAGAGTAGATATATACACACCAATGTTCATAGCAACACTATTTACCATAGCAAAAAGCTGGAGACAGCCTAACTGCCCATAGGTGGAAGAATGGATAAAGAAACTGTGGTACAAACACACAATGGAATATTATGCTACCTGGATGAATAACAAGGAACCTGAAATCCACTGCATAACATGGATGAACCTTGAGTACATTATGTTGAGTGAAATTAGTCAGTCACAAAAGGAGAAATATTGCATAGGGCCACTATTGGAAAAGACTAAGAAAAAGAACCCATACTAAAGTGGGGGGTGGGGGGGATCTTTGCTGGTTACCTGTTGTGGGGAGTGGGATAGGGGAGGGAGAGGAAGGTGGAGCACAGGCTAGGGAATAGACACAGAATAGTTTGGATGCTAGTTGTCAGGTGCCATCGAGTCGGAACCCACTCATAGTGACCCCATGCACAGCAGAATGAAACATTGTCTGATCCTGGGCCAACCTCACTACTGCTGCCACACTTGAGGCCATCAATGATGCTACCTGGTTGATCCATCTCATTGGGGGTCTTCCTCTTTTTCTTTGACCCTCCATCTTACCCAGCATGACATCCTTCTCCAGCGACTGGAGGTGCTAGAGAGGGGGGCAATACACAAGAAGGGGGAGGGGGTTGGAAGAAGAAAGCTGACAGGAAAACAATAAGACAAGTTTGCATGGGCTATGTGGGACAGAGATAAATAATGATGTATGTACAATCTTGGATCAAAAGGGCTCTGGGATACAGGGATTGAGACATGGCTTTAATGGGCAAAATCGGGGAAATAATGTTAAGGTGCTTGACTGTCTTTTGAATCTTGGTTTCCCTGGCATACCATTATAAAATAGACACTTGGGGGGAGAAGAATGAATAGCCACAAATATCTTCATAGAAAGCTTGTAAGTCTGTCTTCTGCCTATAAATTATTGGAATACCTAAAATGGTGCTACAAAGTCCCCAGTGAAGGAGGTTTCCTGCAGAGCCTCTGAATTACATAAGACCATAGGTGGAATCCTGAACCACATCCGGAATCTTCTGAGGTGGGAAAGTTCCATGTGTAAGGACAAGCAGACCAGCCTGGAGTGGCTAGAAGAACAGAAGATACTTCTTTAAATCTCCTAC
>NW_006409115.1:319989-340663 GCF_000296735.1 Chrysochloris asiatica
CTCTTGAGTTTGTTGTAGTCTCGTTCCATTCTGGACTCTGCTTTCTGTTGACTGTGTTTCAGGTGGTGTTGCCATACCTGTCAATCTCTGTTTGTCATCTGTTCTTGTTGGTTCTCCATCCCCAGAACTCCCTTTAGGATGTTTTGAAGTGCTGGGTTGGTTTGATAAATTCCCTCAGATTCTGTTTATCCCAGAATGTTTTGAACATGCCATTGTATTTTATTGGTAGTTTTGCTGGATAGACAATTCATGGTTGACAGTTTTTTTCTTGCAGGGTTTTGTATATGTCTCCCCATTGCCTTCTTACCTGCATGCTTCGTTCTGAATAGTCAGCACTTAATCTAATTTGTTTCCCTTTATAAGTAATATTCTCTTCTCCCTGGCCACTTTTAGTATTCTTTCCTTGTCTTTGGTTTTGGAGAGTTTGATTATTATATGTCTTGGAGATTTTCTTTAGGGGTCTATCCTTCCTGGAGTACATTGGGCTTCTTGAATGTTTATCTTCTCGTCTTTCAAGAAATTAGAGAAGTTTTCTTCCAGAAGCTCTTCGACTATCTCCTCTGTGGACTTCTTTGATTCTTCTTGTTCCAGAATGCCAATAATTCTTACATTATTCCTCTTCATGTTATCCAGCATGAATCTTAGATTGTCTTCAGATTGTTTTATCCTTTTAGCTGTTTGCTGTTGTATCTTGGCAGTATTGAGAAATTTGTCTTCCAGATCGCTAGTTCTGGCTTCCATCTCTTCTAGTCTGCTCCTTTCTCCTTTCAGGCTATTGTCTATTTCTGATATCTTATTATTGATCATCTGGACATCTGTTTGCAGGTTTTGAATTGTTTACAATGCTGTGTCAATCCTATTAGATTGTTCCTGCAGTACTTTCCTTACTTCTTCCTTATTTTCCTTTTTGGAGTGTTTGAATTTGTTTCCATATCATACTTCTGAATTCCATCTCAGGCAATTCCAGAACCCACTCTTCCTCTGCTATAAACCCTTTGTCTATCTCCAGCTCATTTGTATCTGCTGCTCTCTTCTGCTTTTGGACGTGCTTTGATAATGTTAATTGTTTCTTGTTGGGCATGATTATTCTTATTTTATTATAATTATTATTGATATGATCAGGAGATATGCATCCCTTATTGTCTGTATTGTGTATTAGGTGTGGTTAGGTCTTGTCTACGTGGAGGCCACAGTGGGTGGGTGCATGCAGTGTGGCGGGGATGGCATCAGCAGGGGTGCACGGTTCAAGGGGGAGTGTGGTGGGGGAGCAGTTCAAGGGGGGAGTGCGGTGGAGGAGTGCTGCTCAATCGGGCGGGGTGGAGACTGCTCGGGTGGGCAGGTGGAGTCCACGTCTGATGACGTCAGAGAGTCGCCGTATTTCTCCTTCTCTATGTGTCCTGGTTAAACTGATTTTCTTGCCTACTACACATGCTGAGATTTCACGCTAGGGTAGAAAACCCTTTTTATTTTTTGTTTGTTTGTTTCCTGTGGCTTTGTTTGCTCAAGATTCCCCTTTACTGGAAGCACTGCTCTCTGTAAGGGCTGGCTCTAGCCCCGCTTTCAAAGCTCTACAGTGGTCAGGGAAGTCGCTGCCCGCAGTGGCAGGTGAAATTTCAAAATACCAGAAATCCTCCGTAGTGTGATTTTTTAGAAAAGCGAGTTCAGGAGATTGAAGCACTAAGTTTTATAATGGTTGGAAGATTCTGGGTCCACTACAGGAGGTCTCCCTCCCTTGTCCCCGGAGCTCACCTTACCCGTGTTGTCTTGCCACAGTGGGGAACCGGAAGTCATCCAGAAGATACTTCTTGAAAGAAAGACCTACAGGAAAAATACAAAACAATAGAGGCAAACTGACTGATTCCTACAAGAACAAGCAAGTTTCTTGCCCAGGAGACATCAAGGCAAGTGGTCGGGTCCCCTCAAGGCAAATGCCCTTCCAAGACTAAGACTGAATGGAAATACACACTCTGATTGGTGACCATATTCATCACAGATAAGGGGAAGTGAGGGAAAAACAGCAATGAAGCTGCGAGCTAAGCCCTGCAATGTTCAATAGATTCCTGTGAACCTGAGTGGAGACCTGGTTAGCCATCAGTGTGGCAAGACCTGGGGACTCTTCGGCCCAGAGTCAGTGACATAGCCACAGAGAACTAGAATAGAGAGTGAAGCATCCAGCTGATAAGAAGAGAGGGCATATGCACAAGAACACCCATACTTGCAGATAATACCCACTTAATCTGGCTTCAATGACTGGATAATCAGAACTCAACTAGAAGAAGAAAGAAGAGGAAAAAAAGAGTAATCTGATACAATTTGATGAACTTGACCAACACCTCTGGATGCAGTAGCTCAAAAGAGGGAACAAATCTTTTCAGCCAGGCTCATTCCCATCCCCTCCATTCACAGAATAGACAGGGATGGGCAACTTGGACATCAACTACCCAAAATGTGTGTGTGTGTGTGTGGGGGGGGGGGTTACAAAGGCAAGAAGTGACTGGCTTATAAGCTTTCAAGAGGGAGCCTAGAATCAGAGGGTGTGGAGGAAGGTAGAATCTCTACTGAGTAGTATCCAATCTGTCTGTTCTGGGCTGATGAAAGGAGATGCAGATAGGTTTCTTGTGATACAATAGTGAATAATTTTTATCAGGACTGATTGTGAGGATTGGAAATGTAAAAGTAGACAATTCGTAGCAAAAAGAGGGGAGTGATTGACTTTGCAATCTAGGAGTGGAGGTTCCTGGGACCATCAAGGGAGAAAAGTAGGAGCAGGACCCTACCCAGAGAACAGTGACGCCAAGAGCTGGAGGCAGAGACGATGACGTGGAGAGATGTAGTGACTTGGGACTTTAGATCCAGAGAGGGAGAGGGGCTGTGTGCTGACAACCAGGGGGGCAGTCTTTCATGGTATATGCTTTGGTTGGTTGATGATGCATGGAGGGGATTGTAACCATGGCAATGAAATGATATACGATAAGATGAATGTAAGCTAATGTTCTACCATGTAAGCTATCACAAAATTCACAATAAAACATTAAAAAGAAAGAGAGACTCTGAAACTCACTCTCCAGTTTATAGATGCTAAAGCAAATGAAATAAATAAATAAATAACATACCTGAACAAAAAATTTCAGAGGGAAGCTCGTGGTGGTTATGTGCCAGCAAGTCCATTCTGACTCATAGCAACCCTGTGCAGAGTTTCCAAGGCTGTAAATCTTTACAGGAGCAGAAAACCTCATCTTTCTCCCACGTAACAGCTGGTAGTTTCAAACTGCTGACCTTGAGGCTTGCAGCCTGATATGTAACCACTACACATCCAGAAGAAGTAGTCAAATATTATAATGAAATGTGCAAGAACCTAAAATTAGGCAACCAAACATGGAAGCACATGCGTAGCATTTCTTAGGCTGAAAGAATTGAAGAAAACATTCAAGTCTGAACTTAAAATATTGAATGATTCTGTGGGCAAAATATGGAATGATGAAAAAAACACCAAAAGAAGAGGAAAAGTATACACAAAGTCCCTGTACTGGTTGATGTTCAGCCATTTCAAGAGCTAGCATATAATCACAAACTGATATTACTAAAGGAAGAAGTCCAAGCTGCATTGAAGGAATTGGTGGAAAATAAGGATCCAGGAATTAGTGGAAAAGAAATGAAATCTTTCAACAAACTGATGTAACACTGGAAGCACTCACACATCTATGCCAAGAAATTTGGAAGACAGCCATGTGTCCAACCAATAAGAAGAAATCCATATTTGTGTCCATTCCACAGGAGGTGACCCAAAAGAATGCAGAAATCATCAAACAATATCATTAATATCACATGCAAGTAACATTTTGCTGAAGATAACTAAAAATTTGTTACAACAGTATATGAACAAGGAAGTGCTAGAAATTCAAGCTGCATTCAGAAGAGAGTGTGGAACAAGGGATATTACTACTGAGGTCAATTGGATCTTGGCTGAAAGCAGAGTACAAAAGAAAGATATTTACTTGTGTTTTGTTGACTATTCAAAGTCTTTTGGCTTTGTGGATCATGATAAACTATAGATAACATTACAAATAGTGGGTATTCCAGAACACTTAATTTTGCTCATGAGGAACTTCTACATAGATCAATTTGCAGAACTAAGGGATAGTGAATGGTTTAAAATCAGGGAAGTTCTGTGTCAGGATTATATCATTCACTATATTGATTGAATCTGTATGCTGAGCAAATAATCCAAGAAGCTGGATTATATGAAGAACATGACATTATTATTAGAAGAAGATTCTTTAACACTCTGTGATAATCAGTTGACAAATCTGGCTTGCTTGAAGTGAAGAGGACTTAAAATATTTACTGATGAAGATCAAAGACCACAACGTTCGGTATGGATTACACCTCAATCTAAAGAAAATGACCAATAAACAACATCATGCTAAATGGAGAAAAGATTGAAGTTGTCAAGGTTAGTTTCCTTGGATCCACAATCAGCACTCCAGGAAATGGTGGTGGTAGTGCGGTATGGAGTCAGTTCTGACTTATAGTGACCCTGCATAGAGTTTTCAAGGCTGTAAATCTTTACAGGAGCAGAAATCCTCATCTATCTCCCATGAACACCTGGTAGTTTTGAGGTTAGCAGCTCAACAGTCAAGAAATCAAATGACGTATTGAATTAGGAAAATACATTGCATAAGATCTCTTTGAAGTGTTCAAGAGCAATGATATCAGTTTATAGACTAAGGTGTGCCTGACCCAATCCATGGTGTTTTCAATTGCCTCAAATGCATTTGAAAGGCCTATGAATAAAAAAGACCCTAGAAGAATTGATTTCATTGAGTTATGGTGTTGGAGAAGATTATTAAAAGTACCATTGTCTTCCAGAACAATAAACAAATCTGTGTTAGAAGAAGTACAGTCACAAAGCCCTTTAGAAGCCAGGATGACTTCCTCTCTAATACTTCAAACATATTATCAGGAGGAACCAGTGGAGATGAACATCATGTTTCATAAAGTGACAGGATAGCAAAGAACAGGAAGACTCAATGAGATCGATCGGAACAGTGCAGCAGCAATTGGTTCAAGCATAACAAAGATTATGAGGATGATTCAGGACCTGGCAGTGTTTCATTATGTTGTGTTTAGGGTCACTATGATTCAGACCCTACTGGATTACACCTAACAACAACAACATCAACAGATAGTGATAACACATGGTTAAGCATAAACTGCTAACCACAAGGTCGGTAGCTCAAACCTGCTATTCTTTGGATAACCCCTCTATCCAGGGTAGCTGAGTGGAAACATCCCCAAAGGCACTTATTAACAACACAACAAATGACAAGCATTTCAGAATCTTTGGAAATGTTTCATGTCCACTGGTCATTCCCACATATTGATATTCTAAGGATTATTTTCACGTATTTTTCTAATCAATAAATTAGCTTCCATTAGGAGAATGAGAAAAGCCATAGATAACCCACTTAGTCCCACAAAACATGAAACTGAGTTTCCAGTTTGGTTCTCAGTTAATCTAGGCCTTTGTTGTTGTTAAGTGCCATTGAGTCTGTTTCTACTCAGCAACTCTGCACAGGTTTTCCAAGGAGCAGCTGGTGGGTTTGAACCACCAACTTTTTGCTTAGCAGTCCAGTGCTAACCAAAAAAGATTTGTTCAGTATTGTATTATAAACTTAATAGCTGTAAATGCTTAATTTAAATTTCAAAATAAAGTTTGTTTTTTGTTGGATTATACACACACATATCTACCTAATTATGGCTATGAGTAGATATTCAGTATAAAATTTTTTAAGTTTTTACAGCAAAAGTCAAAATTGAAACATACTAGCAAAAAACACCAACATTATAAGAGTGAAAGAACAAAAAGTGTTTTTCTGCATTGCAAAGTTTGGCTAGTGATTTTATTTTATGATATTTTAGCAGTATTAAGTGGAAAGACAGCACACGGACATGTCTATGAGAATTGTAATTTTATTAAAATAAAATGCATATATATCTTGTTTCTAGGCTTTTAGATTTAGTATAATTTTAATTTATAATTCTTTTTCTTTTAGCTTTTAAAACATCTATAAGAAGTATAGATTATATCCATACGTAGATTACTAAATGCTATTTTCCATATAATATGGGAAGAGTTGTTGTTGTTCTGTGCCATCGAGTTGGTCCTGACCTATAGTGACCCTGTTTAGGGTTTCCAAGGAGCGTCTGGTAAGTCTGAACCATCTACCTTGCAGTTCAAACCAACCCTGAGGCTTTGTGCTTATCCTACACTGCCACACCAGGACTCAAGGCGTAGATTGGGCGGGGTGGATGAAATAATGCTAAGAGAAAGACCCCCAATGAGATGGACTGGCCAAGTGGTAGCATCGATGGACTCAAGCGTGGCAACGGTAGTGAAGTTAGCCCATGATCAGGCAGTGTTTTGTTCTACTGTCCATAAGGTTGCTATGAGTCAGTACCGACTCGATGGCACCTAACAACAACAATGTAGTTTGAAAAAGTTTTTTCAGAGAAAGCAAGACTACTGAGAAAGCAGATCTAAGATGCAAAGAAATAATCAGGGGAAAGCTATATCTTTCATCACAGGATGAGATGAGTAAGAGGATTCATTGGATGAAAGACAGATGGAAAGTTAAGAGCCAAGAGCATGGACAAGGAAAGGTTGTTGATAGATTGTCTTAACTTTATATGAGTATTTTATTAGACTATAGGGATGCATATTAGAGATGTCAGCATTCTTTACAAGTATCAGTTGAGGTAACACTATAGTATTTTCTATTTATCTACAACTCAAAAGTTCACTACACTTTCTACTTCTATTCTCACTTGAGGTGTAGTCATTATATCCTTTCTTTCTTAGGGATTAAAGTTTCCCATAAACTATTTCCATAGCAAAATGGAATCTGGCTATATCTTTGTTTCCAAGTACACATAGTACACATAGTAAAAAGATGACTTGATTGATACACAAGTATGTATTATTAGTTTAGTTTTTTTAAGCATGTCCAAAAAAAAAAAAAAAAAATTCAAATTATCCCAATGGGAATTTCCAAACTCAAAGGGATACTGGAATAAATATCTGCAAGCTAAAAACCTCTCAGGTAAAGCTATTTGAAAAATCAAACAGGAACAATTTGTTTTCACCTTTCTCAGGGATGGTGATACATATACTATTTGAGGAAAAATAAAAAATACTTTACATTAAAAGTGCTGAAGACACTTGTTTCTTCACTTAAATACTAAAATAAAATTGTGAAAAGACCCTTGATTGATTGAGAAGCAAGCAAATTTCCTTACATAACAGGTAAGTCCTATCTTCAAGGCACTTTACAGTTGTTTGCATAGTGAATTCATGTTTATGGAATGTTCTGGCTAATTCAAATTTGATGGTAACAGTGAATCATTGCCTGGACCATAGATTTAAAATAATCATCTAATCATTTGGTAAATTGTATAGCTATTAAATTTTATTTAAACAACTCGCAATGAATTACTGTCATTAGATGAATGAGAAATATAATTTTAGAACTATTAAATAGCATTTTAATTATTATATATGTCCTCACTAATGTGTATTACAAAATTTTACCCATAATTAATTAATGAAAATATACAGTAAACTATTAAAATTATTATTCCTTCTACTTGGTAATATAGAAGCATGTCTTGTGACTATGTAAAATTTTAATATAATTTATGTGCCTTTTGGAAGAGTTTTTCAAAACATTGTGGAAAAATAGAATTAACAGATAGTGGAATTGTCTAGTAACTATATGAAGGACAGCAGTTCAAACCCACCAGCCACTTCTTGGAAAGGCTATACAGGGTTGCTATGGGTTGGAACTTATTCTTACGATAATTAAACTTACGGTAATTTGCCTAACTGTTTCAGTAATATAAGTGAATTCCAAACACAATAACATACTTTTGCAATCCTTTTTTTTTTCATTATGTGAGGAAAGTTTTAACAGGGAGTATACTTTGCATCTCAGTCTAGGGTATCAGAAAATGTGAGAATGAAAGTCAGGGAAATACAATGTGTGTCAAATAAATGTTCCTACGAGATGGATCAGCCAGGTGGCATCATTGATGGACTCAAGTGTGGCAGCGGTAGTGAGGTTGGCCCAGGATCGGACATTGTTTCATTCTGCTGTGCATGGGGTCGCTATGAGTCGGTTCCGACTCGATGGCACCTGACAACAACAACAACAACAACGGTCTTTAATTGTCTGAATGTGTTCATCATTTTTTGTACTTTTGGTTTCTTATTTCTGTGTTTAAACACCACTTTCCTATGAAAATTCATCAAAATTTTAGCTCTCTCTTAAATTAGGTAATTATTTGAGATGGTCTGAATTCTCTCCTAGATAAGTGATAAGGGCAGAGAAGAAACCACTGTTGAAACCCATCATGGTTTTAGCAAAGGTTAGCTGAGTTTTAACATATAAAAGTACCCTGAAGAGTGTAGTATTCACAGAAAACCAATGGACAAAGAAATTCAGGAAGATGAATGAGATGAGGGTTTGTGTGAATACTTGATTCATGGTATTTTTTTTAAAATAGTTAAGTGCTGTTAAGTCAGTTCCAACCTGTAGCAACTCTGTATAGCCTCTTTGAGAAGTGGCTGGTGGGTTTGAACTGCTATCCTTACAGATCAAACTGATCTTATGGTCCAGTTCATTATCCTGCGGTGTCACACCAGGATTCATGGAAGGACCAGTATATTGGTAGAAATTAGCTGGGCTATTTTCAATGCAATTCTTAAGTAACTTTACTTATAAACATTGTGTTTTATTGCATATCTTCTAAGCATGACAAAACAGTTATGATGATAATGATATATTAAAATAAAATTCTATTTTAATTTTTTCATATCTGAAAATAAATTAATTCATTTATTTTGCAAATAAATATTGATTTTGTTCAATGATCAAGATACAGTGTTGGGCTATCAAGAAGAGAAAGGAGTTAATATTCTAATCCTTACTGTTGCCTGTTATCTGTTCAAACCCACTAGCCACTCCTTATAAGAAAGATAAGGCTGCTTGTTTCCATTAAACTTTACAATCTCAGAAATCCTATAATTTAATTTGGAACCAATTCAATTGCACTTAACAACAATAACAATAATAGAATTGCTGAGGAATGTGGTTGCTCTGTATAATAAGCACTGTACTGCAAACCACAAGATTGAAATTAGGAGCCCACGAGCCACTCTGCAGGAGGAAGATGAGGCTTTCTGTTCTGCAGAGATGTACAATCTCAGAAATCCTATACAGGGTCTGTAAGAGTTGGAACTGATTCCAAGGCACTTAATAACAGCATAAGGTTGCATTGGGTTGGAATCAACTTAATGACAGTATGTAGGTAGCTAGATTTGGGCTGATGTAAGAAATTTTTCATCTATTATTTAATTTAATAAATCCTTCATATTTCCTTATTATATTATTCCTTAACTTCTCTATCTTGTTATTGTTAAGTACCTTTGAGTTGATTCTGACTCATAGCAGCTCTATGCAGGGGTTACATGGAATAGATGGTGGATTTGAACCATCACCTCTAGATAGCTATCTTATTAGATAGCAATTTCAGTGAAATCCAAGTATTTTCAAGATTGTGTCCCTCAAGCACAATAACTGGCACATAAAACAAACAAACAATTTCTGTGACTCAGTTCTAACTCATGGTGACCCCATGTGAGTCAAATAGAGCTGGGCTCTATAGGGATTCATTGGCTGATTTTTAAGAAGTAGACTTCTTGGTGTGGCGCTGGGGTCTAATGTGTCAGAATGCAAAGTCATTTGAACTGCAAGGTCAGTAGTTCAAGCTCATCATCTGCACCTTGGAAACCCTATACAGGGCCACTATGGGTTGGAATCGACTCGATGGCACTTAACAACAACAACAAGAAGACTTCCAGATTTTCTTCCAAAGTTCCTATAGGTTATCAGGAACCTCCAACTTTTCAGTTAGCAGCTGAGTACAATAAATATTTGATCACCCAAGGACTCTACTTGTCACATAGTTGTTGTTCAGTTTATTCTGACTCATAGCAACCTTGTAATAGAAGGGTGGGAAATGTCCAGCCTGCAGGTCATATTGTATTGTTCATGATATTCTTGTTACGTTCTGACTCATAGCAACCATGCATAGAGTTTTTAAGAGGGAATGGTAGTTTTGAACAGTTGACCTTAGAGTCCAAACTGACCCTATGGTTCAGTGCATTATCCTGCAATATCACACTAGCACTCCAACCATTTGGGCTGGCCATGCCAAGACTACCGCAGTTCAGTCATTTCATTGTTATCGTTGTTAAGTGCCTTCGATTTGGTTCTGACTCAAATAGACTCTGTATATGGTTTGCAAGGAGTGAACGGTGGGTTTGAATCACTGACCTTGTGGTCCAAACTGACGTTACTGTCCAATGCTTCTACTACAGCAGCACACCAGGACACATAGCTGTTGTTACAATCAGTCAAGTCAGCTCCAACTCATAGCAACACTGTATAGTGTTTCTAAATGTCGTTGGTAGATTGGAACTGCTGACCTAGCGGTTATCAATCCAGTGCTTATCCTACAGCACTACACAAGGGTTCATAGTCACATAGTAGGCACTAGTTAATTAATTAAGATTCTCCAAATCAACAGGAGACAAGTTTTACTTCCCTTATTTTGCAGATAAATAGATGATGTTGAGAGAGTTTACATTCAATCATCATCCAAGATTCAACAGACTTGAAGAGCATGACATTCTATTTTTCTTTGATTTTTTTAAAAAGTTTTCCATTACATCTAGTGTGCAAGGAATATTAAGCACTTGATAATTCAACAGAATAAAATAATCAGTTTAACAAAGTACCTAACTCTAAATGCTAAATGAGATTTGAATTGACAGTTCATGAGGGGCTGCAGTAATCAGTGAAATCTATCTGGAAACAATGGCAATTGAATTGATGTTGATGGGATTGAGGTGACATAGCAGTATGACAGTAATGAAGAAATGAGAAATGTTGCAGGGCTTTGATTAAATAAAGCCTGAGTGGGAATGACACAGTTATTGGAGCCACTACAACAGAAAACCATAAGGAATATTATTTTGCTAAGTAAATATGACATGAATGTCAGGCAAGACACAATCATTTAAACTCAACACAAATCACTGAAGATTTCTGAGTACTTAGGTTGTCTATGCAGCCATATTAAGGGGGCTTAGGTAGTGTGCTATGAAGGGTGCATTGAAAAGGAGAAGTTATGGTGGTTGTGTTAGTTTGAGACAGGAATGGGTTTTTGTTGTGATTACATTATTAGAAGGCTCCAATATCAGGGATGCTGAAAGATAACAGCATGAGGCCATACTTTTGAATTTACACCAACGTTGTTGCAAGAAAGGTAACCAGTCATCATTTCCACTGGGCCACCTCCTAATTTAAAAAAGAACCTTCCATTAAAAAATAAATTCAGAAAACTGAAGATGCTTTGCAAACATAATTTGCAATAAAAAGTTTCAAAAACATCCCAAGAAAGTTGATTCTGACTCAAGATTGCCAAGTACTTAACCACTGGGCCACTAGGTTCCTGCAGACCCAGAAGAAGTTCTAACAAATAATTTTGTTTAACTGTTTCAATTTATTTGTGTTTAATCTGAAGTACAAGGAGTCCTGGAGGTGCAGGCTCAATGGGCTGATAATGGAAACTCACCACTGCTTCATGGGAGCTTTAATAAAGATTATAGCTATGAAAACTCTGGTCATTCTTTGTCCTGTAGGGTCATTATGAGTCAGAATCTACTCAATAACAAATAATAATCAGAGTTACAAGGATAGAATGTGCTTTGTTAAAAATCATCGAGTTGAAAAGTAGTATTACAAGGTCAGGACTCCTGGTGTGGCGCTGTAGGATCAGCACTGGACTGGAAACTGTAAGATTGACAGTTGAAATCCACCAGGTGTTCCTTGGAAACCCTGTACAGGGTCACTAGGAGTTGGAACCAACTCAACAACACTCAATACCAACAAAATGGCAAGGAGAGGGAAATGCTATTTTGTTTGACAAATAGTTGACTGTTTCAAAGAATGCGTGTTGGTTGTTGTTGTTGTTAAGTACTGTGGAGTCGGTTCCGACTCATAGTGACCCTGCACAGGGTTTCTGAGGCTGTAAATCTTTATGGGAGCAGAACGCCTCATCTTTCTCCCGCGGAACCGCTGGTAGTTTCGAACTGCTGACCCTGAGGTTCACAGCCCGATTCGTAACCACTACTCTACCAGAGTGTTGGTAAGGTGATACATATTACTCTGTACAGTTTTTTTTTTATATGAAAATATTAAGTGATTCTAGTAGAAATATAGAGGTTATTCTCTCTTTGGTGTCTATAGCAATGCTTGGAAATAAGGATGATAATATTTATTAATGATTCAAGAAAACAGAACGTATTTTTGAGTGGAGTATCATATGGAATTTGTATAAATTTAAAAAGTAAATTAAAAGCTATGGCTTCTTTTCCACATCTTTTTTGTATCTGTCTAATACGCTGGATTGAGTACATTTATTTGATTATAACTAAATTTTATTTTTTAATGCTTTGTCTATTAAAAAAATCTAGATTCTTTAAAATGCCTTTACAATTTTCCTGATGAAATCCTGATCATTCATTTTATTTTCTACTTTTGATCTGTAAAAATATGTGTGGCATCAACAATTCTTCCCACAAACCCTTTCTATTCCTCATTTGGAATTGATGATCTGCTACAATGACCATACTGAACTCAGGTACCATACTCAGAGTTATGGGGTTTACTAGGGGAATTAACAGGTTACAATTGGGAAATCCTCAGAGCACAGTTGCTTCTGTAGTCTGCTGACAAATGCCCACAGGACACATCACTCCACGATAAGCTTTAACCTGAAGGCAATCAGCTCTAGCTCCATGGGTCAGCAAGCCAAACTTCTCTAAAGTGCCTGGAGATACCCCACTGTACAAGCAAGCTTCCTGCCCAATGTTACCAGCTTTACTTGTTCCATGCGCTGTGAAGTCCACTGCTCTATCTAGTGCTCTAAGTTTTGATTCTTCTGCTGCTGCTCCTAGGTCACTTTTCTGATGTCACAGCTTTCCATCCCTGGGTTGAGAAGGTTCAATGTGCAGTGATGTCAGGGCCCAAAGGCTGAGCTTCTAAAGACTCCACTCATGGCTCTTCTTCTTTGTTGGTAGTAAGATGCTTCCTCCTGCTTCTGAGATGACTAATTTTATACTAGTGCTAGAGTTTCAAGTTTTACAATTACAATTAATTCTGCTAACATCCACAGCTGAATCATTTCATCCTAGCCATAGCTTTTCCTACTTTCTCTTATCCAATTCCAGCAGGGCAGAAACATTGTTTGGTGGAAGTTACGGATTATAGCTAGAAGAGACATTAGATAGATCATAACACTGAGATAAGGATAAAAATATCAAAGAACATGGCCAACATTTATAATAGTAAGGGAAATAGTATAAAAAGTTTAAAATTGCCATAAAATAAAAATTATTTTAATATTTTGCCTCTTTAGAGTAATGTTTTGGTGTAAAATACAATAATGTCTATAGATGAAAACTTTCTTCAATGTTCAATGCAACAATAAAAAACAGATTAAATCATGACAGTGTTGTATAGAAACAGAAAGACACCCTAAGTAAAGTCAATTTTATTGAAAATAAGTGAATAAAATAGGAAGGAGGACGCATGTAAGAAAATTGTAGCAAATTATACTCATCAGTGCCTTATAATTCAAAATACACATGTTGATTTTTCTGTTAAATTTTACACACACATATGATAAATGTAGGACATTTTTATGTATAAAATTATGAACACAATTATTAAATATATTTGCTTGGTCTTTGAGTTATCCCTCTTGCTACTCCATCTATGTATATATCACAATTAAAAGACTGAGACCACAATAAGATCTGATTATTTTTCTAGAAGGGTGAATTTTTTAATTCTATTAAGGCATTATATCCAGGTATTGTTTGATATTGTATGTTGATAGAATGCTTGAATAAATAGTCAATGATATATAATAGGAAAGAACATACACTCATATATATGTTGTTGTCAAGTGCTGTCGATGTGTGTGTATATATATATATATATATATATAGCCATTGAGTCAATATGACTCATATTGTTGTTGTTGTTAAGTGCAATGCAGTCAATATCAACTCATAGTGACCCTATGCACAACAGAATGAAACACTTTGCAGTCCTGCATCAACCTAACAATCATTGCTACACTTAAGTCCATTGCTGCTGCCACCATGCCAGTCCATCATTTTGTGGGTCTTCCTCTTTTTCTCTGACCCTTCACTTTACCAAACATGATATCCTTTTCCAGGGATGGGTCTCTCCTGATAATATGTCAGAACTAAAAGTGATGAAGTCTGGCCATCCTGGTTGGCAAAGGGCATTCTGTCTGTACTTCATCCTCCAGAGATCTGCTTATTCTTTTGGCATTTCATGGTACTTTTAATATTCTCCTATAACACCATAATTCAAAAGCATCACTTCTTCTATGGTCTTCCTTATTCATTGTTCACCTTTCACATGCATATGGAATTATTGAATATACCATGGCTTGGGTCAGGCATACCTTACTCCTCAAACTGACATCTTTGCTTTTGAACGTTTTAAAGAGGTCTTATGCAGCAGATTTGCCTACTATGATACATCACTCGATTTCTTGACTGCTGCTTCCATGAATGTTGGTTGATCTGAGTAAAATGAAGTCTTTGACAAATTCAATCTTTTCTCCATTTATCTTGCTGTTGTTTTTAGTCCAGTGGTGAGGATTTTTGTTTTTTTATATTGAGGTGTAACCCATACCAAAGGCCTTGGTTCTTGATCTTCGTCAGTAAATATTGTAAGTCCTCCTGGGTTTGAACAAAGAAAGTATCATCAGCTGCATATCGCAGGTTTTTAATGAGTCTTCCTCCAATTCTGATGCCACATTGTACTTCTTATAATCCAATTATTGGATGATTTGATCAGCATTAAGATTGAATAATTATGGTGAAATAATACAACCCTGGCACACAGCTCTCCTAAATTTAAACCATTCAGTGTCCCCTTGTTCTGTTCAAACAACTACGTGTTGGTCTATACACACGTTCCTCATGGGTACAATAAAGTGATCCAGAATACTCAATGCTATCCATAGCTTGTCATGATCCACATAATCGAAAGCCTTTGAGTGGTCCATAAAGTAAAGGTAAACCTCTTTCTGTTATTCTCTGTATTCAACCAATATCCATCTGATGTCAGCAATGATAAACCTCATTCCACTTACTCTTCTGACTCATAGCAACCATGTATATGCTTTCCAAGGCAGGCTGGTGGATTTGAACATCAGCCTTGCAGTTCAAACTGACTTTGTGATCCAGTGCTTATCCTACAGCATGACACCAGCATATATATATATATATATAGTTGTTGTTGTGAAGTGCCATCGAGTCTGTTCCAACCCATAGCGACACAGTATAGGGTTTCCTAGGAGCAGCTGGTGAACTTGAACCGCAGATCTTGCAGTTCAAATGGCTTTGCAGTCTGGCACATTAATCCACGGCACCACACCAGTACTCCATATGATATATATATCTATATATGTTGTTGTTGTTGTTAAGTGCCATCGAGTCGGTTCCGACCCATAGCGACCCTGTACAGGGTTTCCGAGGGTGTAAATCCTTACGGGAGTAGAAAGCCTCATCTTTCTCCCGCGGAGCAGCTGGTAGTTTCGAACTGCTGACCCTGAGGTTCACAGCCCGATTCGTAACCACTACGCTACCAGAGATAGCGCAGCCCGATTCGTAACCACTACGCTACCAGAGATAGCGCAGCCCGATTCGTAACCACTACGCTACCAGAGAGAGATATATAGATATTTATATATATATACTGTGGAGCTACTGGCAGATTAGAACCTAGCACTTAATACACTACACTGCCAGAGCTTCTTTACATATATATATATACACAAACATACACACACACTCATATATAGAGAGGTAACTTTAATGGTACAATAGCTATGTTCTCAGAAGCTAATCAAAAGTTTGGTGGTTTGAACATACGAGAAGCTACACAAGAGAAAAGACCTGGTTATCTATTGTTCTATTGTTCTGTCATATAGGGTTGCTTTAAGTCAGAATCAACTTGAAGACACACAAATACAACAATTACAACATGGGTATGTGTGCAATGTTTCTATGTATCATCTCAACAAGCTAATTCTTTGCCAGTAATTATTGTTTCTAGAAAGTATCAAAGTACTCTGCAGGAAAGCCATCCTTAAGAATAATAAAATTTCCATGGCTTCCACCCCTGAACTATATTCATTAAAGCTTCCCCATGCAAGGAATGATGCATCAGCATATTTACATATATCTTAGAAGAATTCATCATTTATTTAAATTGTAGGTGGCTACAAACTTCTTCTCTGGATCATGGAAAATAGGAATAACATCACAGAATTTATTCTCTTAGGATTTTCTCAGCAAAAGGAAGTAGAAATATTATTTTTCATAATATTTTTACTTTCCTACATTGCAATTTTGGCAGGAAACCTGCTTATAATGATTTCTGTCACCTGCAGCCAACTTATCCAGCAGCCCATGTATTTCTTCCTGAGTTTCCTCTCACTCTCTGATCTCTGCTATACCTCCACTGTGACACCCAAGTTAGTCATTGACTTGCTGGCAGAAAAGAAAACCATTTCCTACAATGGCTGCATGACACAGCTCTTTACCATGCACTTCTTTGGGGGGATTGAGGTCTTCATCCTCACAGGGATGGCCTATGACCGCTATGTGGCCATCTGCAAGCCTCTGCACTACACTGTCATCATGAGCAGAAGGACATGTGGGGTCATTATGGCTGCTTCCTGTTTTGGGGGTTTCCTGCACTCCTTTGGTCAGTTTATGCTTGCAATTTTCTTGCCCTACTGTGGTCCTAATGAAATAGATCACTACTTTTGTGACGTCTATCCTTTGCTGAAACTGGCTTGTACTGATACCAGCAGAATTGGACTCTTGGTCATTGCCAATTCTGGTTTGATGGGTCTAGTGATTTTGGTTGTCCTGTTGATATCTTATGCTGTAATATTATACACTGTCAAGTCCTATTCCAGAGAGAATCGTCGCAAAGCTCTTTCCACATGCACTTCCCATATTACAGTGGTGGTCCTGTTTTTTGCTCCCTTACTCTTTGTTTATATTCGACCAGCAACTACTTTACCAGAAGATAAAGTGTTTGCATTATTTTATACTATCATTGCTCCCATGCTCAATCCTCTGATATACACATTAAGGAACAATGAGATGAAGAATGCCATGAAGAAGCTATGGTCCCAAATTATGGGAAGAAGAAGGAATAGACTGAAAGACATTCCTGCTTCTCACCACAGAGCTTGTTGAATCATCTAATCCTCACTTACTGATTATTTTTCAACATTTCACATATACAAAAGTGAAACCTCAACTATCCAACTAGTTTGTGTATGAATGACATCCATCTGGCAATAATGAATGCTGAGGTATAAGGCAAGAGCAGCACTGACTGTATTAGTTAAGATTATATGTTAACTAGTCTGAGTCATGATTCTCTTTGGTTTGATAGTTATATAATGATTCAATTTGACAGTTATATAATGATGCAATTTGGAAACTATGTAATGATGTCATTAATCAATTCTGTGATCTGATATGGTCATTGTCCGTTTTTGCATAAGAAGTTGGTATTTGTCACTGAAGCATATTGATCAGTGAGGAATGAAAGCATATGATTTTGATATCATAAGAACTTGAACATGCATAAAACCCATCTATATCTCATATCATATCAGCATGTACAAACTTAGATATGACCTAAAATTTGACATCTCCTAAATTTATACAGACTTCTGTGCTATGCTTTGTTTTTGCTTTTCATATTTATATATTCGCTGTCCCACTGATTATTTGGTTTTAATATCAATTTATAAATTTAGCAGCATGCCACTCAGAGAAATGTACAATCCAAGTAAACAGAAAACTCACATAGCTTGTTCTTGTGTGATTATATTCAGTGAAGACAATATCAGCCATGAAGAAATATGTAAATATATGCTTCTATATTTTACTTGCATCAGTGATATAATACTTTAAAAGTTCTTACTTATGGAGTGCAGCAATACTTCACAAGTCTATACCATCTATTCTAATAATTATTTAACCAGTGTTATTCTGGAGTTTCTTCTAGCCTAACTCCAGTATACTCTCTCATGCCCCAGATAAAACATTTAATTTTTTTTTCTAGCTTACTTTGTCTCCTAGTTCTGTTCATATACAAATCAAATACATGTCTCTGGATAATTCTATCACTGTATATTAGAGTCCTGGTGTGGTGCTGTGGATTAATGGGCTGGACTGCAAAGTCATCTTAACTGCAAGGTCAATGGTTCAAGCTCACCAGACACTTTTCAAAAACCCTATACAGGATCACTATGGGTCAGAAATGAATCAATGGCACTTAACAGCAACAGCAGTGTATTGGTTAAGGGTATGAAATTAAGAGCCAGAATCTTTTGGTTCAAATTCAGTCCTGATAGCTTAACAAATGTGTGCCTCAACTTTGTTGGGTCAACTTTGTTTCAACAAAGCATTTATGAAGTGGAGCTTATAATAATGGTACAGTACTTACACGTGAAGGGCTACAACAATTCTTGTTAGATAATTAGCATTTTATATGTCTGAGATGGTGTTCTGCTGTAGCACTTTGGGTTGATGTACCAGACTGCAAAGCCGTTTGAACTGCAAGGTTGGCAGTTCAAGCTCACCAGCTGCTCTTCAGAAACCCTATATAGGGTCGCTATGGGTTGGAGTCGACTCAATGGCACTTAACAACAACAACATCTGGGATATTGTTATTAACCATTCTCCTCTTATCAAAAAGTCCTCATTTTCATAACTTTCAACTGGATCAGTATAGGAAGATGTTAGGTTGTATAAAAGGAAAGCAAATAAACAAAGAAACAAAACAAAACAGAAGCTATCATATCAAAATGTCTTATCTGTGAAACAGTGACATAAAAATTTTGTTGCTGTGGGAAAATATGACTTACATTCACAGAAGGTTTTTTTTGTTTTTGTTTTGTTTTGCTCTGTTGTTTCCAGGTCTATAAAAATTAAAATCAGTTCCTTCTCCCTTGAACCCCGTAGTAATTATAAGTTACCATTGAGCTTGTTATTGTTGTTGTTAGGTGCCATCAAGTTGGTACCGATCCATAGCGACCTTATGCACAGCAGAATAAAACACTGCTTGATCCTGGGCCAAACTCACTACTGTTGCCACTCTTGAGTCCATCAATGCTGCCACCTGGCCAATCCATGTCGTTGGGGGTCTTCCTCTATTTCTCTGACCCTCCACCTTACCAAACATGATATCGTTCTCCAGCGACTGGTCATTCCTGACAATATATCCAAAGTATGAGAGACAAAGATTGGCCATCTTGGCCTCTAAGGAGCACTCTGGCTGCACATCTTCCAAAACAAATTTATTGGTTCTTTTGGCACTCCATGGTGGTTATGTACTGTGGAGTCGGTTCTGACTCATAGTGACCCTGTTTCTAGGGCTGTAAATCTTTGCGGGAATAGAAAGCCTCATCTTTATGCCACTGAATAGCTGGTAGTTTCAAACTGCTGACCATGCGGTTCACAGCCTTATTCAGTAGCACATGGCACTTTCCATATTCTTCTCCAATACCACAACTCAAAGGCATCAATTCTTCTACGGTCTTCCTTATTCACTGTCCAGCTTTCGCATGCATATGAGGTTATTGAAAATACCATGGCTTGGGTCAGGCATGTCTTAGTTAGTCCTCAAGGTGACATCATTGCTCTTCAACACTTTATGCAATATGTCATCTGATCTCTTGACTGCTGCTTCCACGAATGTTGATAGTTGATCCAAGAAGAATGAAGTCCTTGACAACTTCAATCTTTTCTCCATTGATAAGAATGTTGTTTATTGGTCCAGTGGTGAAGATTTTTGTTTTCTTGACATTGAGATGTAATCCATACTGAAGGCTGTGCTCTTTGATCTTCATAAGTAAATGTTTTAAGTCCTCTTCACTATCAGCAAGCCAGGTTGTATCATCTGCATATCACAGGTTGTTAATAAGTCTTCCTCCAATCCTGATGCCACATTTTTCTTCATAGAACCCTGCTTCTTGCATTATTTGCACAGCATACAGATTGAATAAGTATAGTGAAAGAACACAACCTTGTTGCACACCTTTCTTAATTTTAAAACATTCAGTGTTCCCATATTCTGTTCGAACAACTGCCTCTTGGTCCATGCACAGATTCCTCACGAGCACAATTAAGTGTTCCATAATACTCATTCTTCACCAGGTTGTTCATAGCTTGTCATGATCCACACAATCAACAGCCTTTGTGTAATCTATGAAACACAAGTAAACATATTTCTGATATTCTCTGCTTTCAGAAAAGATCCATAGGACATCAGCAATGATGTCCACAGCCTCTTCTGAATCTGGCTTGAACCTCTGGAAGTTCTCTGTCAATGTATGATTATAGCCATTTCTGTATTGCCTTTAGCAATCTTCACTTGCATGGGATATAAAAGAGATTGTCCGATAATTT
>NW_006409115.1:346814-349769 GCF_000296735.1 Chrysochloris asiatica
CTCATGTACAACAGAATGAAGCATAGTCGGGTCTTGTGCCATTTTCATGATGATTGTTATGATTCAATCCATTTTGTAGCTATTGTGTTGTTCCGTATCAGGGAGTGTTTTCCTCATTTTTGCTGACTATCTAGCAACGACTATGCCTATTGCTAGAAAGTGGTCTTTCCTGATGAAATATCCCAAATAAGCAAACCAAAGTCTTGTCATTATCCCTTCTAAGGGTGATTTGGTTTGTATTTCTTCTATGACCAGTTTGTGCATACATACTTTTTACAGTCCCTGGTATATTGCATATTCTTCTCCAATAATACAATTAAATATATTGGTTCTTTTTCTGACTCTTTCAGTCTTCTTATATTTAATTGGAGTCCTGGGGTGGTGCTGTAGGATAAGCACTCAATCACAAGGTTGGTTTGAACTACAAGGTCAAATGTTCAAAGTCATCAAGTACTTCTCAGAAACTCTATACTGGTTCACTGTGGGTAAGAACAGACTCGATGGCACCGTATTTAACTGGAGGATTACATCATTGGTATGAAGGGTGTATGAGTATCATAACCTCCATCTTAACTAATGTTGATATAGAAAGAATATCTGAAATAGGTTACACAAATCCCAGTGGAGCAAAACCCTCTTGACCTCTAATATTTGAATTAGAAAGCCTAAGAAAACATGGCTATAAACCCTGATGGATGATAGAACTTAGATAGGTAAATGCTACTGTATTTTTACTACAAATATCACACACCTTCTAATTTTGTTTCAACTACTGCTCCCCCCTCTCAGGAGGTAGTTTCATAAGTGCAGTTATGACAATTTTTAACATTAATACGTTACATTAAAAGAAAAATCAACATTACACATTTAAAAAATACCTCCTCAGAGTAAATGATTGACAACAAACTTATTATTTGCTATATAAGGATTGTATTATCATGAAATATATGGTAGATAAGATTGAGAAATCTGTAAAAGGAATGAGGGCTAGGGACATAAAGATATAAACATATGCACACTTTATGTAGCTATGCAAATCACACACTACCTAAATTTTGCTTTTTTCTTTTTGTTTTGCAAAACATTATGTATTGCTTACATGTCAATTATATATTACATGTACATGTAATTCTCAAAGCTTATCTAATAGTATTATTTTTAATTAGCTAATTTTTGAAAATATGTAAACCAGTGTTGGCATGTTTATGACTTTCTCAAGGAAATATAGGCAATTATCTAAGAAGTAGATTAAGAAAACCCAGATCTTTGAAATACTGGTGCAATATTATTTCTTGCTACCTATGCTTTATTTGTTAGGTTTATGTAATTTATTATAATAAAATAGAAAACATTGACCTAACTCTTCTCTACTATTTCAAATAGAACATGGTGGAATTGTAGGATAAGTACAGGACTGTGAATAACAAGGTGGGCTGTTAGAACTCACCAGCCTCTGCAAGAGAAAGATGATGTTTTATGCTCCTGCTAAATTTTTCAATCTCAGAAACACAAGGCAGGGTGACTATGAGTCAAAACCTGCTTCGTGGCACATAATAACCATAACAACAATATTGAAAAATTGGCTCACATATATTTGAGATCTTATTCTCAGCCAAATTGCATAACTGATAGCCTTTTGAAAATATATATAAACCAGGAATACAAAAATCTCTACCAAAAATTGTGACGATTAGTTGATAGAATTAGAATGACTGCTAGATGGCAGGATCATTGTTGTTGTTGTTGTTAGGTGCCATTGAGTCAGCTCTGACACAGCTACCCTGTATAGGGTTTCCGAGGAGCAGCTGGTGAACTTGAACCACCGATCTTGCAGTTCAAATGGCTTTGCAGTCTGGCTCGTTAACCCACAGCACCGCACAACAGCACCACAGCAAGATCATACCATAGTTTAAATAAAGACACATACCCAAGTTTGTTGAATGCTTTGGAGAATGGCAGAGATTCATAGTTTGAACGTACCTTAGGGATAAAGAAGCAAAGGTTCAAAGATTACTAATACTGACCATATTCTCAAATAATTCATCCATTAACTTTTTTCTCATATATTAATATTGAACTGGATTTCCTGTGAGTTATGCATTGAACTGTGCACCAAAAGAACTGTCATTCAATACTACTAGCTGCTATGGGAAGAAAGACGAAACTGTATTCTCCCGTTTAGATGCACAGTCTTAGAAACCCTACACACTGGTTTGTCAGTTTGCCATAGTGTGATGACTTCCTTGTTGCTATGATTCTGGAACTTATATCACCAGAATGTTAAATACCAGTAGGGTCATCCATATTGGGCAGATTTCAGATGAGCTGAAACATAGTCTAAAGAAAGAGAGACAGACTACTTCTGAATATTCAGATACTAACCACATTATGAATAGTAGTGGAACACAATCAGATAGTTCTAGCATACTCAATGTTAAAACACGATGAAGAGCATTATAATTTTGTCAGATATATTACTAGCAGATGAGTCTCTGTAGTTGGAAGGGACTAAAAATACAACTGGGATAGAGCTGCATTCTCAAAGTAGAGATGACCATGATGACACATGTGGAGTAAAACTTTTTATAACTTCATTTACTGATTGGGCACAACACAAAATGAGGAGAAAGAGTTGTAAACATCCATTAATAACTGGAACATGGAATGTATGAAGTAGGAATCGAGGAAAACTGGAAATTGTGACAAAGGTACTAGTATACATAAACATCAATATCCTTGGCATTACTTAGCTGAAATGGACTGGTACTGCTCATTTAGAATGGGCAACCACATAGTTTACTATGCTGAGAATGACAAATTGAAAATGAATGGCATTGCATGCATCATCAGGAAGAACATTTCAAGATCTTTGTTGAAGTACAATGCTGTCTGTGACATGATAATATCTATATGCCTACAAGGAAGACCAGTCACTACAACTATTATTCAAATTTA
>NW_006409115.1:350853-355572 GCF_000296735.1 Chrysochloris asiatica
AATCTCAAGAACAGATTTGACACAATTGACACTAAAGAATGAATACTAAAGGAGTTGTGGCATGACATCAATAACATCATACACATAGAAATCTGTTCCTTATTAAAAAAGAAGAAAGAAAGAAAATAACAAAATGGATGTGAGAAGATACTCCAAAACTTGGTCTTGGACATAGGGATGTTAAAGTGACTGGAAGAAATGATAAAGTAAAAGTCCTGAACTGAAAGTTTCACAGGGCAGCTTCAGAAGACAAAGTCAACTATGATCATGAAATGAGCAAAGACCTAAAGTTAGAAAACCAAATGGAAAGAACACATTCAGCATCTTAACCTCAAGAACTCAAGAAGAAAAAAAGAAAAAAAATCAAGCCTAATGTTGCAATATGGAAAGAATCTATAGTCAAAATGCTGAATTGTGTAGTAAGTGCAGTTGAATTGGCTTTGACTGATTGCTGTTAGGTGCCATAGAGTTGGTACAACTCATTTCAACCCTATGCACAATAGACCAAAGCACTGCCCAGTCTTACCCTGACCTCACAATCAATGATCTTGAGCCTATTGCTACTGCCACTGTGCCAATCCATCTAGTTAGGTTCTTCCTCCTTTTCTTTGACCCTCCACTTTACCATACATGATATTCTCTTCCAGGGACTGGTCCCTACTGATAATATGCTTGAAATATGAGAAACGAAGTCTGGCCATCTTAGATTCTAAGGAGCATTCTAGCTGTGCTTCTTCCAAAACAGATTTGTTTGTACTTTTGGCAGTCCATGATACTTTTGATAGTCTTCTTCAACATCATAACTCAAATGGATCAATTCTTCTGCAGTCTTGCTTATTCACTGTCCAACTTTCACATGCATGTGAGGCTATTGAAAATACCATGGCTTGGATCATATATACCTTAGTCTTCAAACTGACATCTTTGCTATTAAACACTTTAAGGAGGTCTAGTGCAGGCACATTTGTCTAACTCAATATGTCATTTGATTTCTTGACTGTTGCTTTCATCAACATGGTTGATTGGAGCAAAATGAAGTCTTTGAAAAGTTCCATCTTTTCTGCTTTCATATTAATGTTTTCAGCAAACATTTTTTCCCCTTAAATTAAGGTGCAATCCATACTGAAGGCTGTGGTCTTTGATCTTCATCTGTAAGTATTTTGAGTCCTTTTTACTTTCAGTAAAGCAAGGTAAGGTGGTGGTGGTGGTTATGTGCTGTGAAGTCGGTTCTGACTCATAGCAACCCTGTATAGGGTTTCCGAGGATGTAAATATTTACAGAATCAGAAATCTCCATCTTTCCCCCTCAGAACTGCTGGTAATTTCAAACTGCTGACCTTGAGGTTAGCAGCCAGACTCATAAGCACTATGCTACCAGATAAAGAAACCCTTTATAGGGTTTCTGAGGAATGCCTGATGACTTTGAACCACTGACCTTGCATTTAGTAGTATGGGGCTTATTCTATGGCATCACACCAGGACTCCATTGAATTATGAAGGAAGACAAAGAAATATACAGAGTCATTGTACCAAAAGCAATAGGACAGTATTCAACTATTTCAAGAGGTACCATATGATCAATAACTGATGGCATTTAGGAAGAAGTTCAAGCTTCACTGAGGGCAGTGGTAAAAAACAAAACTACAGAAGCTGATGGAATACAAATTGAAATATTTGAAAAGATTTATGCAGCACTAGAGGTGTTTATTTGTCTATACCCCCCAAATTTAGAAGACAACTACCTGTCCAACAAATTGGAAGTTCCTTATTTGGTCCATAATTGTGACCATTACAAAGAAAGGTGACTAAACAGAATGCAGAAATAATCAAACAACATCATTAATGTCATATGAGAGTAAGATTTTGCTGATGATAATTTTAAAAATGGTTGTAGAAGTACACTGACATAGAGTTATCAGAAATTAAAGCCCGATTCAAAAGAGGATGTGGAATGAGGGATATCAATGCTGAGTTCTTATAGATGTTGGCTAAAAGTAGAAAGTACCAAAAACTGGCTTACTTGTGTTTTATTAAGTAGGTAATGACATTAGACAACAAATTGTGGATAACATTGAGACGAATGGGAACTCCAGAACACTTAATTGTGATCATGAAGAACCTCTACATAGATCAAAAGGGAGTTGTTCCAACAAAGCAAGGGGATACTGAATGGTTTAAAATTAGGAAATGTGTGTTCCAGGACTGTTAGGATGATTTGTTGTTGTTGTTGTTAAGTGCTGTCGAGATGCTTCCTACTCATAGCAACCCGTGTAGCATTTTTGAGAATCGGGTAGTGGGTTTGAACTGCTGGCCTTGTGGTTTAAAGTCTAGTGCTGATCCACAGTGCCACATCAGTAGTCCATCTAGAGGATTAGTCTCTGGAAAGGACATCAGGTTAAGTAAAACAGAAGAAGATCCCCACTGAGAAGAATTAACACTGTGGATGTAACAATGGACTTAAACATACCAACAGCTGTGAGGATGCCTCTGGACAGGGAATAGTTTCCTTCTGTCACCTTGATGCAGAACAACAAAAACCTTCCAGAAATGATCTACCTCACCTTCTTCTTGTCTGTTTTAGTCGGAAACTCTGCTAAAACCTGTCCACAATAGATGATCCTGCTAGTATTTAAAATAACAGTAGCATTTCTTCCCGACTCATAGTAACACACATAAGCTACTACAGTATGACAAATTGATGGATGAGTGATGACTTATACTTGTAGACAAAAAAATAATACTCCAATTACTTAAAATATAATCAGTAAATGTACCCACTTATATTCCTATTCAAGGAACTTTAGTATCATGGTGGTTACGAATAGGGCTGCTAACCCCAAAGACAGAAGTTTGAAATTACCAGCTGTTCCGCAGGAGAAAGATGAGGCTTTCAGCTCCTGTAAAGATTTACAGCTTCAGAAACCCTATGCAGGGTCGCTATGAGTCAGAACTGATTCAATGGCACATAACCACCACCACCATATTCCTATTCTACAGCACTTCTTTCAGTATGTCATACTGTGGTGGCTTGTGTGTGGCTGTGATGTTGGAAAATATGCCACAGGTATTTCAAACACTAGCAGGGCTACCCATGGGACAGGTTTCAACAGAACTTCCGCACTAAAACAAACTATGAAGAAGGAGATGAAGACTACTTATGAATATTTAGCCAGTGGAAACCATACGAACAGTAGCAGAGCATTGTCAGATAAAATACAAGAAGATGAAATTATCATGAATAGCAACAGCATATTATTATATATAGTGCTGGAAAATGAGACCCACAGATTGAAATGAACTCAAAATACTACTGGGGAAGAGCTACCTCCTCAAAGTAGAATTGACCATGGTAACATACATAGTATACAGCTTTTGGGACCATCATTTGCTGATGGGCACAGTTCAAAATGAGGAGATATAGGTGTAAACATCCATTAGTAATCAGAACTTGGCATGCACGAAGTGTGAATCTAAGAAAATTGTAAGTTGTCAAAAATGAATTAGAATACATAAAGATCAATATCTTTTGCAAAGAAAGCTAAAATGGACTGATAATTTTTAATATGACAATCATATGGTTTACTATGATAAAAACAACAAATTCAAGAAGAATGGCATAGTATTCATTTTCTTCAAATGTCATCTAAAAATAACATCTCAAGATCTATCTTGAAAGAAATACTGTTTGTGATAGCACCATATGCATAAGACTAAACGAAGGAAGACCAGTTAATACCACTATTATTCTCATGTACACACCAACCACTAAAACTAATAATGATGAAACTGAATAATTCTACTAATTTCTTCAGTCTGTGATTAATGAATCATGTAATAAACATGCATTGATAATTATTGGTGGTTGGAAACAAAGAGAAAGGATCAGCAGTGGGAAAATATGGTCTTAATGACAGAAAAGATAATAAAGAGAGCATGATAGAATTTTTCAGGACCAACAACTTATTCATGCAAATATCTTTAAAAAATCATTAAAAGTGACTATCCATATTGACTTCACCATATGGAATACACAGGAATCAAATTGACTAAAGCTAGGAGAAAAGACAGTGGAAAAGCTTTATATCATCAATTAAAACAAGGCCATGGGAAGGTAGCAGAATAGACCATCAATAGTTCATATGCAAGTTCAGGCTGAAATGAAGAAAATTAAAACAATTCTATGAAAGCCAAAATACAACCTTGAACGTATTTTACCTAAATTTAGAGACTGTCTTAAGAAGAGATTTTACACAGTAGATACTAATGGCCAAAGACCACAAGAGACGTGGGATGTCATTAAGAACATCATACAGGCAGAAAGTAAAAGGTAATTAAAAAAACAGAATAGACGAAAATACCAAAATGGATATCAGAAGAGATTCTGCAACTTACTCTCCTGTATGAGATGCTAAAGGAAAAAAAAAAAAAAAAAAGAGTAAATAAAAGACCTGAACAACAACAAAAAAAGAGTAAATAAAAGACCTGAACAAAAAAAATTCATAGGGCAGCTAGAGAAGACAAAGTCAAGCATTATAATGAAATATGCAAGTACCTAGAGTTAGAAAACAACAACAACAAAAAATGTAGGAACATGCTTAGCATTTCTCAAGCTGATAGAAAACATTCAAGTCTAGAATTACAATATTGAGTGATTCTATGGGCTATGCCACTGGTGTTTTAAATAACCAGCAAGGTCACCCATGGTGGACAGGTTTCAGAT
>NW_006409115.1:358927-360119 GCF_000296735.1 Chrysochloris asiatica
AGAAGCGCTGTGCAGATCTCCGACAGCAATAACACCGAATACCAGATGAAGTAGATTCAGATGACAGACCCAGAACTCTGAACTACATATAAAAGAATGTTTAGAAAGATCCATGACTTACTACTAGTGGGATTTGTAGCAGAAGCAAGATAGGTGGCATTTTCTGATCTGTGGCTTCCAGAGGGTGCTTGAGTGGCCATCTTGTTGTGACAGCAGGGGCAGGATCAGAGGAGCATTCTGACCAAAGAGGCCTGACCGACCACCAGAGATAAAGGTGTGAACATTTTTTTTTTCCTGTTCATTGGTCTATCACTGTCTGCACACCTCCATTTTGGTGACTAGAGTGGCTGCCTGAGTGATTGAATGCTGTTCACCCACTTCCCAGAGGGTTCTATTACATATGTGCGTGGATGGGCTCTGAAAAGACCACAGTGTGCAGAATCTAAAAAGGGGGAGTAAGTAGTCAACAAGAACTGCTTTAAATGGAAAGGTCTCCTTGAAGGCTCTAGCTGACTGAGTGAGGGGTGTTAAAGTCATACTCATATTTTGTTACAATTACTTATTTATTATTTTTGTGATTATAGACTTCAGTTCCCAATCTGCTTTTTTTGTTGTTCTGGTTTTATTTTTTGTTTTTTTTGGTTCCCCTTTTACCTTTGGTGGGTGTTCTTTCTCTCCCTACATTACTAAAGAACAGACAGAAATTGCAGCCATATAGCCAAGCTACAATCACACCCTGTAAAGTCTCACCATCCAGGCAAGAGCCAATACCATATACTATACACCAGATAGACAGCCAACACTTTCTATAATCACTATGAGTTACGTAATAAGAAAAGTGAAAGGGGAAACCCATCTCTTGATCACATCTACCAGGAGGCAATAAGAAAGCTTAATAATAAATCAACATACATTTATCTAATTCTTGAAAACACATCTAATTATTGAAGATGCCCAAGAGACAGTTGAAGATTTGGCACATATCCAGAAATAAGATAGAATAACTGAAATTAATGAGCTAGAGGTAGACCTATATTTCACATTGGAAAAAAGGTAGGCTTTGAAAATGTCTGAGAAGAAATTGAGGAAAATGATATTGAGGTGCAGCTAAATGATCCACAGGAATATTTAGCTCTACAAGAACAATCAAATAAGATAGTTATAACATTGGAAGCAATTCAAAACTTTCTAA
>NW_006409115.1:362404-363583 GCF_000296735.1 Chrysochloris asiatica
AAATCTGCTACACAGGGCCTTTTTAAAATGTTGAAGAGCAAAGATGTCAGCTTGAGGACTAAGGTGCACCTGACCCAAGCCATAGTATTTTCAACCTTACATGGATGTGAAGCTGGATAGTGAATAAGGAAGACCATAGAAGAATTGGTGCTTTTGAGTTATGGTGTTGTAGGTGAATATTGAAAGTACTATGGGCTGCCAAAAGAACCAACTGATCCATGTTGGAAGTAGTGCAGCCAGAGTGCTTCTTGGAGGCCAGGATGGCTAACCTTTGTCTCTCATACTTCGGATCTATTGTCAGGAGGGACCAGTTGCTGGAGAAGGATATCAAGTTTGGTAAGGTGGACAGTCAGAGAAAAAGAAGAAGACTCACAATGAGATGGATTGACCATGTGGCAGCATCAATGGACTCAAGTGTGGCAACAATAGTGAGGTTGACTCAGGATTGGGCAGTGTTTTGTTCTGCTGTGTATAGGGTCACTATGAGTCAGTACCAACTTGATAGCACCTAACAACAGCAACTGAGAAAATTAAAATCCAAGAAGAATATGGGAACATTAAAAATACAAAGCTTAAGAAAAAAATACTGATACTGAAAGAAAGAAAGGAAAAAAAATATATTTGTTGACTACCAGGTTTAAGAGGGAGGGGATGGTTGAGCACAGGTTAGGGAAGAGACACATCATAGTTCAGGTATTGGTGATGGCAGTACATGAGAAAGAGGAGGGATGTGGAAGAACATGGTAGATAGGGGGCACTTAGGAAGGTTTGCATTGGTAAAAGGGACAGACTTAAATAGTGTAGTATGCTCAACCTTGTAACAACAGGGCTCTGTGGTACAGGGATTCAGGCATAATCTGAGTGGGTATAAGAAGGGAAATAATGTTAAGATGCTTGACTGTATTATGAATGTTGGTGTCCCTTGTCTACTACTATAAAACAGACACTTGAGTGGGATCGAAAGGAATTTAAATAAATATGATAACAGAAAACTTATCAGTCCATCTTCAGCCTATATCTCATTGGAATACCTAAAAGAGGTTGTACAACTTGCCCAGTGAAGTAGGATTCCTGCGGAGCATATGCAGTGTATAGGACCTTAACTAGAATCCTGAGCCCCACTCAGAACCTTCTCTGGTAGGAAATTCACATTTGAAATGAAAAGCAGACCAGCCTGGA
>NW_006409115.1:365030-366015 GCF_000296735.1 Chrysochloris asiatica
TAATAATAATAAAATAAATAATAACCAAACAATGGTACTGAAAGAGGAAATTCAAGTTGCACTGCACTGAAGGCTTGGTGAAAAACAAGGATCCAGAAATTGGTAGAAAGCAAATTATAATCTTTCAGCAAACTGATGCCACACTGAAATGCCAAAAAAATTGGAAAATAATTACTTGGTCAAGCAATTGTAAGAGGTCCATATTTGTGCCCATTTCACAGAGAGGTGACCAAACAGAATTCAGAAATCATCAAGCAAGATCATTAATTCAAGTAACATTTTGCTAAAGTAACTAAAAAACAGTTACAACAGAGCATTGACAGAAACTGCCAGAAATTCAAGTTGTGTTCAGAAGAGGTTTTTTAATAAGGAATATCATTACTGATGTCAGTTGTATATTGGCTAAAAATAGAGAACAAAAGAAAGATATTTACTATAAAAAGACTTTCGACTATGTGGATCATGATAAACTATGGATAACATTGCAAATGATGGGTATTCCAGAACACTTATTTATCTTCATGAAGAAGCTCAACATAAATCAAGAGGTATAATTAAGGAATACTGAATGGCTTAAATTCAGGAAAGCTGTGTGCCAGGATTGTATCCTTTCACTACATTTGTTCAATCTGTATGCTGAGCAAATAATCCAAAATGCTGAGTTATATAATGAAGAATATGACATTACTATTAAAAGACTCTTTGACACCCTATGATATGCTGATGTCATATCATAGGATGTTAAACAGCTGGAAGTGCAGAGAACTTAAAATATTTACAGGTTAAGGTGTGCCTGACCTAATCCATGGTATTTTCAATGACTCAAATGCATGTGAAAGGACTACGAATTAGGAAGACCCTAGAAGAATTGATGCCTATGAGCTATGGTGTTGTAGAAGAACATTACAAAGTACCATGGAGGGCCAAAAACAACAAAGGAATCTGTGTTGGAAGAAGTAAAGCCAGAAAGCCCATTAGAAGCCAG
>NW_006409115.1:366705-368599 GCF_000296735.1 Chrysochloris asiatica
GGGTGGGTTTGAAACACCAACAATTGGTTAGCAGTCCATTGCTTATTTTATAGCACCAAAAGGATTTGTTCAGTATTGTATGATAAATTTAATAGTTGTAAATGTTTAATGTAAATTTCAAAAGAAATGTTTTTTGCTGTTGTTGTTGGGAGTATACACACATGTATCCACCTAATCAGGTGTCTGAGTAAATATTCTGTATAAAAAGTTAAAACGTTTCTGCAGCAAAAGTCAAAATTGAAACATACTACCAGAAAACACCCACATACATAATAGAGAAAGAACAAAAGAAAGTGCATTTCTGTACTGTGAGTTTGGCTATCAATTTTATTATATAATATTGTAACAATATTATTTTAAGTGGAAAATCAGAATACATATATGTCTATGATAATTTAATTGCAATTTTAATAAAAGAAAATGCATATATATCTTGTTTCTAGGTTTTGAGATTTAGTATAATTTAATTTTTTTCTGTTTCTTTTAGTTTCTAAAACATCCAAAAGAAGTATAAATTATACCTTATGTAGAATATTAAATGCTATTTTCCATAATTTAGGGGTAGAGTATAGGGGAAAAATAAAAGAATTCAATGTATGTAATTTGACAATTTTTTTTTGTCAGAAAAGGTAAGATTAGTGAGAAAGCTGATCTAAGATGCAAAGAAGTAATCAGGGGAAATTTATATCTTTCATCACAGGATGATATGAGTTAAGAGGATTCATTGGATGAAAGACAGAAAGGAAAGTTAAGAGCCAAGAGCATTGCGAGGAAAGGTCATTAATAGATTGTCTTAAGTTTTGATGATGATTTTAGACTATAGAGATGCATACTAGAGATGTCAGCATTCTTTACAAGTATAAACTGAGGCAACACTATAGTATATTCTACTTATCTACAGCTCAAAGTCAAAGTTCACTACACTTTCTACTTCTATTCTTACTTGAGGTGTAGTCACTAAACCCTTTATTTCTTAGGGATTAAAGTTTCCCTTAACTATTTCCATAGGAAAATGGAATCTGGCTATATCTTTGTTTCTAAGTACACATAGTAAAAAGATGGCTTGATTGATACTTGAGTATGTATTATTCATTTTTTTAAGCATGTAAAACAAAACAAAACAAAACAGTCAAATTATCCCAATGGGAATTTTAAACTCAAAGGTATATTGGAATAAATATCTCCAAGCTAAACACCTCTCAGGTCAAACTGTTTGAAAAATCAAACAGGAACCATGAGCTTTCACCTTTCTTAGGCACGGGGATACATATACTATTAGATGAACAATGAAAAATACTTTACAATATCAGTGCTGAAGACACTTGTTTCTCCTCTTAATTACTGAAATATAACTGTGAAAAGACTCTTGATTGATTGACAAGCAAGCAAATTACCTTATACAACAGGTGAGTCCTATCTTCAATGTACTTTACAGTTGTTTGCATAGTGAATTCATGTTTATGGAATGTTCTGGCTAATTCAGATTCTCTGATAACTGTGACTCATTGCATGGACCAGAGATTTAATATAATCATCTAATCACCTGGTAAATTGTATAGCTGTTAAATTTTATTAAAACAACTCACAATGAATTACTGTCTTTAGATTAGTTAGAAATATAATTTTAGAATTATTAAAATAGCATTTTAATTATTACATGTGTCTCCACTAATGTGTATTAGACAATTTATCCATAATCTATTAATTTATCCATAATCTATTAATGAAAATATAGTAAACCATTATTAAGATTTTTTCCTTTTATTTGGTAATATAGAAGCATGTCTTCTGACTATATAACTTTTAAATATAATTTATATACCTTTTATAAGCATGCTTCAAAACACTGGTGGAAAACAGAATTAACAGAATGTGGAGTTTTCCAGGAACTATA
>NW_006409115.1:369482-371171 GCF_000296735.1 Chrysochloris asiatica
ATTCTAAAAATAAAGCAATTCACTTATTTTGCAAATATATATTGAGTATGTTCAGTGATCAAAATATTGATCTGTTGGCTGTTCAACTTTACGACAAAGATGAGGCTTCCTGCTTCCATTAAAATTTGCAACCTCAGAATTTTATATTTTGGTTTGGAACCAATTCAATTGCACTTAACAACAATAACAATAAAAGGATTGCTAGGGAATGAGGTCACTCTGTACAATAAGCACTGTACTGCAAACCACAAAATTGACATTAGGAGGCCACAAGTCACTCTGTGGCAGGAAGTTGAGGCTTTTTGTTCTGCAAAGATGTACAATATCAGAATTCCAAAACAGGGTCTTTAACAGTTGGAACAGACTCTAGGGCACTTAGTAACAACAGCATAGGGTTGCATTAGGTTGGAATCAGTTCATGACTTGGGGTTCATAGCTGGATTTGGACTGATGTAAAAAATTATTCATCTGTTATTTAATTTATTAAATACTTTATATTTCCTTTTAAAATTATTCTTTAATTTCTATATCTTGTTATTGTTACATACCTTTGAGTCGATTCTGACTCATAGCAACCCTATGTAAGGTTTCCATGGAATAGAATAGTGGGTTTGAACCATCAACTCTCTTACTATAGGAGGACTAGATAACTATCTTATTAGAAAGGAATTTCAGAGAAATTCTAGTCTTTTCAAGATTGTGTCCCTCAAACACAATAAACGATACACAAAACAAACTAATTAACAAACAAAAATCAATTACTGTGAATCATTTCCAACTCATGGTGACCCCATATGAGTCTGAATAGAGTTGTGCTCCGTAAGATTTCAGTGCAAATTTGCAAGAAATAGCCTTACAGACTTTCTTCCAAAGTTCCTATGGATGATCAGGAGCCTCCAACTTTTCAATTAACATCTCAGAATAATAAATGTTTGAATCACCAAGTACTCTCTTTGTCCCATAATTTTTGTGAAGTATTGTTGAGCTCATTCTGACTCATAGCAACCTTGTAGAGGAAGGGTGGGAAATGTCCAGCCTGTGGGTCATAGTGTATTGTTGTTCATGTTATTGCTTTTCAGTTCGGATTCATAGGAACCATGTATAGAGTTTCCAAGGTGTGGATGGTGGGTTTGAACAGTTGACCTTACAGTCCAAACTGACCCTATGGTCCAGTGCATTATCCTGCAATGTCTCACCAGCATTCCAACCATTTGGGCTCTCCCTGCCAAGGCAACCACAGTTCCAGTCATTGCATTGTTGTTGTTATTAAGTGCCTTTGAGTTGGTTCTGACTCATAGAGACTCTGTTTAGGGTTTGCAAGGAGCGGCTGCTGGGTTTGAATCACCAACCTTGTGGTCCATACCAATTTTACTGTCCAGTGTTTCTACTACAGCACTATACCAGGACACATAGCTATTGTTACAAGCTGACAAGTCAGTTCTAACTCACTGAGACACCATATAGGACTTCCAAGTGTCATTGGTAAATTGCAACTGCTGATCTTGCGGTTACCAATCCTATGCTTATCCTACAGAGCCACACTAGGGTTTGCAGTAGTAGTAGGCACTAGTTAATTAATTAAGTACACATTCCCCAAATCAATGGAGTCCTGGTGTAGGCTGTGGGTTAATGTGCCACACTGTAAAGCTGTTTGAACTTCAAGGTCAGCAGTTCAAGCTCACAATTGCT
>NW_006409115.1:372396-373374 GCF_000296735.1 Chrysochloris asiatica
CTGGGCCACTAGGTTCCTGAGGACCCAGAAGAAGTTCTAACAAATCATCTAGTTTAACTTTTTCAATTTACTTGTGTTTAATCTGAAGTACAAGGAGTCCTGGAGGTGCAGTGGGCTAAGCATTTGGCTGATAAAGGAAAATCACCAGTGCTTCATGGGAGCTTCCATAAAGATTATAGCTCTGAAAACTCTGGTCATTCTTTGTCCTATAGGGTCATTACGAGTCAGAATCTACACAACAGCAAATAATAATCTGAGATACAAAGAAAGAATGTGTTATGTTAAAAATCATTGAGTTGAAAAGTAGTATAACAAGGTCAGGACTCCTGGTGTGGCGTTGTAGAATCAGCCCTAGACTGTGAACTGTAAGATTGATAGTTCAAATCCACCAGCTGCTCCTTGGAAACCCTGTACAGGGTCGCTATGAGTTGAAACTGACTCGACGACACTTAATGGCAACAAAATGGCAAAGTGAAGGAAATGTTAGTTTGTTTGACAAATAGTAGCTTGTTTAAAAAATGCTTGTTAATAAGGTGATACATATTACCATGTACATTTTTAATGTGAAAATATTAAGTGACTCTAGTAGAAATATAGAGGTCAGTCTTTCTTTGGTGTCTATAGCAATATTTGGAAACAACGGCAGTAATATTTATAAATGATTTAGGAAAACAAAATGTATTTTTGAGTGCAGTATCATATTGAATTTGTATCAATTTACGAAGTAAATTAAGGACATGGTTTCTTTTCCACAACTTTTTTTTTTTTTTGAATCTCTCTAATACACTGCATTGAGTACATTTATTTGATTACAGTTATTATAGTTTTTTAGTGCTTTATCTAAAAAAAAAATCTAGATTTTTTTAAATGTCTTTACAATTTTCCTGATAATTCATTTTATTTTCTACTTTGATCTATAAAAATATGTATGCCACCAACAATTCTTCACACAAACCATTTCTACTCCTCAGTTGGAAT
>NW_006409115.1:375714-377206 GCF_000296735.1 Chrysochloris asiatica
TGCTCCTTGGAGGCCAGGATGGCTAAGCTTTTTCTCTCCTACTTTGGACATATTGTCAGGAGGGAACAGTTGCTCAAGAAGGATATCATGTTTGGTAAGATAGAGGGTCAGAGAAAAAGAGTAAGACCCCCAATGAGATGGATTGGGCAGGTGGCAGCATTGATGGACTCATGTGTAGCAACAGTAGTGAGTTTGGCCCAGGATTGCACATTTTTTCGTTCTGCTGTGCATTAGATTGCTATGAGTCAGTGATGACTCGATATATAACTATATATATAGATAGATAGATAGATAGAGAGATAGAGAGATAGAGAGATAGAGAGATAGATAGAGAGATAGATAGAGAGATAGATAGAGAGATAGAGAGAGAGTGGTGTGGTGCTGTGGGTTAATGTGCCAGACTGCAAAGCCGTTTGAACTACAAGGTCAGTGGCTCAAACTCACAAGCTGTTCCTCAGAAACCCTATAAAGGGTCGCTATGCATCAGAATTGACTCAACAGCACCTCACCACAACAAAAACAACATATAAATATATATATCGCCACCATGCCAGTCCATCTCGTTTTGGGTCTTCCACTTTTTCTCTAACCGTTCACTTTAATAAACATGATATCTTTTTCCAGGGATTGGTTTCTCCTGATAATATGTGGAAGAATGAAAGATGAAGTCTAGCCATCCTAGAATCCAAAGGGCAATGTGGCTTTACATCTCCCAACACAGATCTGTTTGTTGTTTTGACAGCCCAAGGTACTTTATTATTCTGCTCCAACACCATAAAACAAATGCATCAATTCTTCTAAGGTCCTCCTTATTCACTGTCTACTTTTCACATGCATATGAAGCTATTGAATATACCATGGCTTGGGTCAGGCGAACCTTGGTCCTCAAATTGGTATCTTTGCTCTTGAACACTTTAAAGAGGTCTTGTGTAGTAGATTTGCCTAATGTAACACGTCACTTGATATTTTGACTGCTGCTTCCATGAATGTTGGTGGATCTGAGTAAAATGAAATCTTTTGCAATTTCAATATTTTCTCCATTTATCTTACTGCTGTTTATTAGCCCAGTGGTGAGAATTTTTGTTTTCTTTACATTGAGGTGCTACACATAGTGAAGACTGTGGTCCTTGATCTTCATCAGTAAATATTATAAGTTTTCTTGGGTGTCAGCAAAGAAAGTTTCATTGTCTTCATATCACAGGTTGTTAATGAGTCTTCCTCCAATTCTGATGCCACATTTTAGTTCTTATAGTACAGTTTCTCTGATTATTTATTCAGCATGCAGGTTGAACAACTATGGTGAAAAAATACAACCCTGGCATTCATCTGTCCTAAATTTAATGCATAAATTCTTTCCTTGTTCTGTTCGAACAACTTTGTCTTGATCTATACACAGGTTCCTAAAGGGTACAATAAAGTGTTTCAGAATACTCATTCTCCACAATGTTGTCCATAGCTTCTCATGATCTACATAATTGAAAGACTTTGAGTG
>NW_006409115.1:378376-380373 GCF_000296735.1 Chrysochloris asiatica
ATATTCTTTTTTATAATATTTTTACTTTTTTACATTGCAATTTTGGCAGGAAACCTGCTTATCATAATTTCTATCACCTGCAACCAACTTATCGAGCAGCCCATGTATTTCTTCCTGAGATTGCTCTCACTGTCTGATATCAGCTATACCTCCACTGTGACACCCAAGCTACTCATTGACTTACTGGCAGAAAAGAAAACCATTTCCTACAATGGCTGCATGACGCAGCTCTTTACCATGCACTTCTTTGGGGGGATTGAGATCTTCATCCTCGCAGGGATGGCCTATGACCGCTATGTGGCCATCTGCAAGCCTCTGCACTACACTGTCATCATGAGCAGAAGGACATGTGGGGTCATTACGACTGCTTGCTGTATTGCGGCTTTCCTGCACTCCTTTGGTCAGTTTATGCTTGCCATTTTCTTGCCCTACTGTGGCCCTAATGAAATAGATCACTATTTCTGTGACGTGTATCCTTTGCTGAAACTGGCCTGTACAGATATCACCGTGACTGGTCACTTGGTCCTTGCTAATTCTGGTTCAGTGGGTCTAGTGACATTTGTGGTCTTACTTATTTCTTATGCTGTAATCTTATACACTCTCAAGTCCTACTCCAGAGAGAATCGTCGCAAAGCTCTTTCCACATGCAGTTCCCATATTACAGTGGTGGTCCTGTTTTTTGCTCCCTTAATCTTTGTTTATTTTCGGCCGGCAACTACTTTACCAGAAGATAAAGTGTTTGCTCTTTTTTATACTATCTTTGGTCCCATGCTCAATCCTCTGATATACACATTAAGGAACACGGAGATGAAGAATGCCATGAAGAAGCTTTGGTCCCAAATTATGGGAAGAAAAGGGAGTAAATTGAAAGACATTCCTGCTTCTCACCACAGAGCTTGTTGAATCATCTACTCCTCACTTACTGAGTATCTTATTACTTAACATTTCACATATACAAAAGTGAGAACTCTTCTATTCAACTATGTGTGTATGAATGTCATTCATCTGGCATGATGTGCTCAGGTACAATGCAAGAATAGCACTGGCTGTATTAGTTAAGATTCTGTGTTAACTAGTCGGGATCATGGTACTCTGGTTTGAAAGTTATATAATGATTTGTTTTGGAAATTACATAATGATGCCATTTAGAAACTATGTAATCATGTCATTATTCCATTCTGTGATGAGATGTGGTCATTGTCTATTTTTGCATAAGAATGTGGCATTTGTAACTTAAACATATTGATAAATGAGGAATGAATGCATACCTTTTTGCTATCATAAAACTTTAAAATGCATAAATCTATATCTCATACCAAAACAACATGTAAGGCTCAGATATGACCCAAAATTTAACATTTCCTAGATTGATACAGGCTTCTGTGCTGTTCTTTGTTTTTTTCTTGTCATATTTATATGTTTTCTGACCCACTGATTCTTTGGTTCTAACAGCAATTTATAAATTTAGCAGCAAGCCACTCAGAGAATTGTAAAAAGCAACCCAGAATAGTTTGTCGTTGTGTGACTATGCTCAGTTAAGACAATTTCAAGCATGAAGAAATATGCAAAAATGTAATTTTTGTATTTTACTTGCATCAGTCATATAATATTTTAAAAGTTCTTACTTAGGTGACAGAGCAAAATCTATGACTTCTAGTTTAATAATTATGTAACCAGTGTCATTCTGGAGTTTCTTCTTGCTTAATACCAGTATATTCTCCCATACTCTAGGCAAACCTTTTTTTTTTCCAACTATTTTTTTCTCCTATCTCTATTCATGTACAAATAAAATGCATGTCTCTGAATAATTCTATCACCCTCTACTGGTATTCTGGCTTGGTGCTTCTGGTTAATGGGCTGGACTACAAAATCATCAGAACTGCAAGTTCTGTGGTTCAAGCTTGCCAGCCACTCCTCAGAAACTCTATACAGGATTACTATCGGTTGGAACTGAATCGATGGCACTTAACAACAGTGGTGCATTGATTAAGGTATGA
>NW_006409115.1:382028-383226 GCF_000296735.1 Chrysochloris asiatica
TTGTAAGTCTGTCTTCAGTCTATAACTGACTGGAATACCTAAAATGGGGCTACAACGTTCCCAGTGAAGGAAGCTTCCTGCAGAGCCTCTGTATTACATAAGACCAGAGGTGGAATCCTGAACGGCAACCAGAATCTTCTGAGGTGGGAAATTTCCACTTGAAAGGACAAGCAGACCAGCCTGGAATGGCTTAAAAAAAAACAGAAGATACTTCTTGAAATAAAGACCGACAGGAAAAATACAAAACAATATAGGCATTCCAACTGATTACTACAAGAGCAAGCAATTTGCTTGTCCAGGAGATATCAAGGCAAGTGGTCAATTCCCCTCAGGGAAAGCTGCCTTTCAAGACTGAGACTCAATGGGAATACACACTCTGATTGGTTACCACGTTTGCCACTGATAAGGGGATGTGAGGGAAAAATAACAATGATGCTGTGAGTTAAGCCCTACAATGTTCAATAGACTCTATTGAACCCAGGTGGAGACCTGGTCTGCCAGCAGTGTGGCAAGACTTGGGGAGTCATGGGTCCAGAGTTATTGACATAGCCAAAGAGGAATAGAGTGGAGAGTGAAGTGTCCAGCTGATAAAGAGAGAGGGCATATGCATAAGAACATCCACACTTGCATATAATACCCACTTGACCTGGCTTCAATGTCTGGATGATAAGAGCTCAACTAGAAAGAGAAAGAAGAGGAGAAAAAGAGTAATCTGTTATGATTTGATGAACTTTACTTACAATTATGGAGGCAGTAGCTCAAAAGAGGGAACAAATCTTTACGGCGAGGATCATCCCCATCCCTCCATTCACGGAGTAGACAGGGATGAGCAACTTGAACATTGGCTCCCCAAAATTGGGAGGCCACAAAGGCAAGGGGTGGCTGGCTTACAAGATTTCAAGATGGAGTCTAGATTCAGAGGACGTGGAGGAAGGTAAAATTTCCACTTTGCAGTATCCAATCTGTCTGGATGGGGCTAATGAAAGGAGATGAGGATAGGTCTCTTGTGATACAATAGTGAATAATTGTTAATAAGACTGATTGTGAGTGTTGGAAATGTAAAGGTAGACGTTTTATAGCAAAAGGAGGGGAATGGTTGACTTTGCAGTCTAGGAGCAAAGGATCCTAGTATCATCAAAGGAGAAGAGCAGAGAGCAGGACACTACCCAGAGAAACAGTGACGCCAGTGATGGGTGCA
>NW_006409115.1:384245-385207 GCF_000296735.1 Chrysochloris asiatica
AAAAAAAAACAAACCCACATATGTAAGACAGAAAGAACAAATGAAAGTGCTTTTCTATACTGTGAGATTGGCTCTTGATTTTATTATATAATATTATAACAACGTTATTTTAAGTGGAAAATCAGCATACATACATGTCTATGAGAATTTAATTGCAAGTTTAATAAAATGAAATAAATATATATTGTGTTTCTAGGTTTTGAGATTTAGTATAATTTAAATTTATAATTCTGTTTCTTTTGGTTTCTAAAACATCTATAAGAAGTATAAATTATATTCCTATGTAGAATAATAAATGCCATTTTCCATGCAACAGGGTAGAGTAGAGAGGAAAAATTAAAAAGAATGCAATCTATGTCATTTGAAAAAAAAAATTTGTCAGGAAAAATAAGATTAGTGAGAAAGCAGATCTAAGATGCAAAGAAATAATCAGGGGAAATTAATATCTTTCATCACAGGATGAGATTAAGAGGATTCCTTGGATGAAAGGCAGAAAGGAAAGTTAAGAGCCAAGAGCATTGCGAAGGAAAGGTCATTAATAAATTGTCTTAATTTTTCATGAGTATTTATTAGACTATATGTATGGATATTAGAGATGTCAGCAGACTTTATATGTATAAATTAAGGCAAGATAATAGCATATCTACTGGTCTACAACTCAAAAGTTCACTATACTTTCTGCTTCTATTCTCACAAGGTGTAATCATTATATCCTTTAATTCCTAGATATTAAAGTTTCCCATATCTATTCCCATAGCAAAATGGAATCTGGCTATATTTTTGTTTCCAAGTACACATAGTACACATAGCAAAAAGATGGCTTGACTGATATTCGAGTATGTATTATTAATTATTTTAAGCATGTCAAAAAATATTCAAATTATCCCAATGGGAATTTCCAAACTCAAAGGTATGCTGGAATAAATATCGCCAAGCTAAAAATCTCTCAAGTAAAACTATTT
>NW_006409115.1:386909-387387 GCF_000296735.1 Chrysochloris asiatica
AAATTCTATTTTAATGTTTCAGCTTCTCAAAATAAAATTAATTACTTTATTGTGCAAATAAATATTGATTATATTCAATGATCAAAATATGGTATGGGGCTATAAAGAAGAGAAAGGAGTTAATATTCTAATCCTTACTGTAATCTGTTGTCTGTTCAAACCCACCAGCCACTCCTTATAAGAACGATAAGGCTGCCTACTTCCATTAAAATTTACAATCTCAGAAACCCTATATTTTGAATTGGAACTAATTGAATTGCTCTTCAAAACAATAACAATAATAGGATTGCTAGGGAATGTGTCTGCCATGTACAGTAAGCAGTATACTGGAAACCACAAGGTTGACATTTGGAGCCCAACAACCACTCTGCTGGATGAAAGTGTAGCTTTTTGTTCTGCAAAGATGTACAATAACAGAAATCCAACTCAGGGTCATTAAGAGTTGGAACTGACTCCATGGCACTTAACAACAAAAGAA
>NW_006409115.1:390017-390525 GCF_000296735.1 Chrysochloris asiatica
TTGAGGAAATCAGGGTTGAGAAATCTTCTACCAATTTATCAGGGTCATGCAGCAATCTAAACCTGCAGTAAAGTCTAGACAGGAGGTTAAAAAAATATATATATACAGATTTACATTCTTTTCACTAAATCATATGGGTATACTTTGGTAGAGTAATTAGAGTCACAGATTCTTTTAAATTATTAAGAATAATTTTCAAAGTCTAAAATGCAAATTTTTGTAGTGTGATGACTCCATAAGCATTGGACTGTTAACCACAAGGTCAACAGTTTGAGCTTGCCAGTTGTTCCTTGGAAGAAAGACTACACTTTCTGCTCCTCGTAGTTTTAAAGTCTTGGAAACCCTATGAAGGATCTATGAGTCAGAACCAACTCAATGAAACTTAACAACAAAATGCAATTTTTAATTTGAGCGCACATTTGGTCTCTTAGGTGACATTGAGTCAATTATTTAGGATATTCTGTGTCCATTATTCAGAGCAAAAGCCATGGTTGGCAATTGGTGGTGT
>NW_006409116.1:0-921 GCF_000296735.1 Chrysochloris asiatica
TTGAACCACCAACCTTGCAGTTCAAAAGGCTCTTTGGTGTGGTGCCTCAACCCACAGAGCCAAGCCAGGACTCCTGCCAAAAAAGTGAAAAAAGGCAGACCCCAATAGGATGCACATCCGCGTTTCAGCTTGGGCTGAGCATGCGGGTTCCCGAAGAGCTGCTGGTGAGCCTGAACCACTGTCCTTGCAGTTCAAAAGGCTTTGCAATGTGGCGTCTTATCCCACAGCACTATGCCGGGACTGCTGCTAAACTAGCGAAAAAAGGCAGACCCAAATGGGATGCACATTCACGTCCCAGTTTGGTCTGAATGTGCTGGCACCCGAAGAGTGGCTGGTGAGCTTGAACCACCGACCTTGCAGTTCAAAAGGCTCTGCAGTGTGGCACTTCAACCCACAGAGCCATGCCAGGACTCCTGGCAAACCAGTTAAAAAAAAGCAGACCCAAACAGGAAGCTCATCTGCGCCTCAGCTTGGGCTGAGTGTGAGGGTTCCCAAGGATTGGCTGGTGAGCTTGAACCACCAACCTTGCAGTTCAAGTTTCTATAGTGTGGCAACCCAATCCACAGAGCCACGCCAGGACTCCTGCCAAACCAGCGAAAAAAGGCAGACCCCCAATAGGATGCACACCCATGTCTCAGCTTGGGCTGAGTGTGCGGGTTCCCGAGGAGAAGCTGGTGAGCCTGAACCATCTACCTTGCAGTTCAAATGGTTTTGCAATGTGGCGCCTTAACCCACAGTGTTATGCCGGGACTCCTGCCAAACTAGTGAAAAAAAGCAGACTCAAACAGGAAGCTCATCTGTGCCTCAGTCTAGGCTGAGTGCGTGGGCTCCTGGCAGAAGAAACTGTTAGGCCCCCTTGTGGCCTAATCCAGTAGGAGACCCCAAAAAGTTCATCAGGACTCAAGTTCGATGCAATAGCAA
>NW_006409116.1:2026-3855 GCF_000296735.1 Chrysochloris asiatica
TATATAAGGTCAAATTTTGACTCTCATGGACTTACTTTTAGTTTTCTTCAGGTTCAGTTTGAATTTGCATATAAGTAATTCATGTTCTGTTTCACAATCTTCACCTGGTTTTGTTTTGGCTAATGATATGGTCCTTTTCCACAGTTTCTTTCCATAAATGTAGTCATTTGGATTTCTGTTTATTCTATCTAGTGAGATCCATGTGTAATGCATGTCTTATATGTTTTTTAATGAGGAATTGCCTATGAGGAAGTCAGTGGTCTTGCAAAATTCTACCCTGTGACCTCCAGCAATGTTTCTATCATCAAAGCCATTTTTGCAAATAGTGTTCCTTCCTCTTTGTTTCTAACCTTTGCATGCCAACCACCAGTGTTTACTAATATATCTTGATTTCATGTTTGATCAATTTCAGACTGAAGAAGTTGGTAGAATTCTTCAATTTCATCATCACTGGCCTTAGAGTTTGGTGTCTAAATTTAAATAATAATGGTACTAAGTGGTTTTCAAAATAGTTGTTTGGATCTTGTCCTATCACAGACAGCGTTGCACTTCAAGACAGCTCATGATAAGTTATTTTTGATGATGAATGAGACACCATTTCTCTTCAATTTGTCATTCCCAGCCTCATAAACCATAAAATTAAGGTCCAATGGCTTTAGTCTATTTGTGTCATTATAGTCAACTCTCTTTTGAGGAGACAGTTCATTCCCAGTCATATTTTGAGTGCTGGATACCAACCTAAGGAGCTCATCTTCTGGCAACATAACTGACAATATTCTGGTTCTCTTCATCATGTTTCAATATCCAGTATTCTGGTGATGAAAAATTTCTACAGATACTCACAAGGTTTGCAGTGATTAAATATTTGGAAGCACACCATCTCTCCTTCTTATTTTATGTTCACCTGGTCATTTAGCTGAAACCTATTGTCGGTGACACTTTTGATGTTGAAAATATCCATGCACAACTTCCAGAATTACAACAGCATGCAAGTCACCATGGTCTGATAAATGGACAGATGAGTAGCTGAATGACACAATACAACCTGCAATTTCTTCTCTGTTACTTCAATTAATTAATTGTGGATTAAATAAAAATTATTCTTTGACAACTGAAGTATCTCCAATTTTCATGTTATTGCTTATTGTTTATGAAGATTTTATTAAAATTTATGTTCAATTGTAATCCATATTGATGATGTATGCTTTGATCTTTAAGTCCTTCACTTTCAGCAAAAAAGTTATTTATCTGAATATCACACATTGTTGATGCTTTTCCCTATATTCTAATATTGTGTTCTTCTTCCTATTGACCAAATTCTTTGAGGATTTGCTCAGCTAACATATTGAATAAGTATGATGAAAGGAAAAACACTGATGTATACTTTCTCAATGTTAAGCCACACAGTATCTCTATGATCTGCTTCAAAGACTGTATCTTAATGTATGCTCAGGTTTCTCTTGAGCACAATTTCTTGTTTTGTAATTCTCTTTCAATGCAATGTTATCTACAATATGTATGGATCCACACAGTCGAGTGTCTACATTTTCTTCTTTCTTTTTGTTGTTGTTTTTATTTTATTTTTACTTTTTATTGTGAATTAATGGTTAGGTTAAATGGGAGAAATGGGTTTGACACTCATTGTTTCATTACAATGATTACAGTCTTCTCCATGCATCATCATTCAACAATATTTGCTTCTATTCTCTCTTTTTTGAAGTGGGGGTGGCATGTACACAAAAACAACACCTCTCATCTGTCAGTTTGTCATACTGTGGTGGCTTGTGAGTTACTGTGACTCTGGAAGCTATGCCACAGGTACTTTAAAT
>NW_006409116.1:5432-6110 GCF_000296735.1 Chrysochloris asiatica
TTATTAAAGGATTCTTTCAGCAAATTAATGAATGATGCATAAAACATCAAAAGAAGATGGAAGGAATGCATAGAGTCACTGTACCAAAAGGAAATGGTTGATATTCAACAGTTTCAAGAGGTAGCATATGATCAAGAGCCAATGATACTGAAGGAAAATTCCAAGGTGAATTGAAGGGATTGACAAAGAAGAAGGCACCAGGATTTGTTTGAATCAAAATAGAAATCTTTCAAGAAAATGAGGCTGCACAGGAGGCACACATTTATCTATGCCAAGAAAATTGGAAGACAACTTACTGTCCAATTGATTAGAAAAGTTCCATATTTGTGACCATTACAAAGAGTGGTGACCCAACAGAGTATGGAAATCATTAGACAGTATCTTTGATATCCCATGCAGGGAAAGTTTTTATAAAGATAATATGGAAATGGTTTCAAGCATACATTGACAGAGAACTTCCAGGAGTTTAAGCCGGATTCAGAAGAGGCCATGGAATGAGGGATATCATTGCTGAAGTCTGATAGAGCTTAGATGAAAGCAGACAATACCAGAAAGATGTTTCACCTGTGCTTTCTTGACTACCCAAAGTCTTTCTATTTTGTGGATCATGACAAGCTGTGGACAACATTGTAAAGTATGAGTTTTCCAGAACACTTAATTGTTCTGATGAAGCATCAG
>NW_006409116.1:7740-8220 GCF_000296735.1 Chrysochloris asiatica
GATGGATTGGCAAAGTGGCAGCATCAATGGGCTCAAGTGTGGCAACAATAGTGGGATGGCCCAGGATCAAGCAGTGTTTTGTTCTGCTTAGCATAAGGCCACTATCAATTCATACTGACTCGATTGCACCTAAAAACAACAACACAAAAACACTCAGAAATATATAATTACTTAAGCAACCAAAACACACATACTGTAAACTTTCATCCTGACCACGAGTGCACAGTCTTTCTCTTTCAATGAATAAAAAGTCCTCAGTTGCTCTAACTCTCCATGTCCTCCTCTTCATCTGTGGTGTCGCTGTTTCTTTGGTTAGGGTCCCACATTCTGCTCATGCTCTTCTCCATTGATGTCCCTATGGTTCTTTGTTTCTGCTCTGTAAAATGAACTACTCCCCCCATTTTGTTATAAAACTTCTTCCTTTACAATTGTGACAGTTATAATTAATCATTAAAACAATTATTCACTATTGAATCATAA
>NW_006409116.1:10676-11766 GCF_000296735.1 Chrysochloris asiatica
TATGAGGTTATTGAAAATACCATGGCTTGGGTCAGGCGCACCTTAGTCCTCAAACTGACATCTTTGCTCTTCAACATTTTAAAAAGTTCCTGTGCAGCAGATTTGCCTAATGTAATATGTCATCTGATATCTGGACTGCTGTTTCCCTAAGTGTTGATAATTGATCCAAGACAAATGAAGTCCTTGACAACTTCAATCAACCTTATTAGAACTTTATAATCATCATAAAATATGTCTCATTACTTAAAATCCCATAATTTTAATTCTAAAAGCAATAATTTATTTAAGGTACACACTAGATTTTCTGACAATGTCTTTTTGGCTGTTGAATGACTCAAGTTTATTTTCTATTTTTTGTTAGATGACTTCAAGTCAATTGTGATTCACGGCAACTCTATTTATGCACAATATAACAAAAGACTGCCAAGTTCTGTGTTAGCTTCAAAATTGTCATGCTATGCATATTGCAATTAGTACTACATCAAACATCTTGGTGGTTTCCCACTTTTTCTTGACTCTGTTTATGATTGCATGAATCAAAATGTGTTTATGAGGGTATTATTTCTTAAAATCTTAAAATTAAGGCCATTTTTTCTCTATATTATTTCACTGACAATTTTCTAGATAAAGAAATTTTTGCCTATTTTTTTCTCCCTGAGTTATTTTCAATATGATAGCCATTTTAATTTATTTTTTCCTAGAATAAAGTTTTCATTCAACAGTTTCTAATATCTTTTGATTTTTCTTTGTATTGACTTTGTCAATTTTTAACAGAATGCAATATATATATATATGACAATTTTGCTTTTATATAATGTTTTTCAATTTTACCATAATATCAGGTATAAACTGATGCTTTAATGCATTTTCCAAATCTGCTTCATTTCGACAGGAATTATTTTTTGGAAAAAGAAAAAATATATATACATATTATTTTTTCATTTGGTTTTGCTTTCAGAGATTATTCCTATCCATATTTCCAAATACCTTTGCCTATCTGTAGTATGTATAATTTTCCCTAGAAGAAAAAAAAATTTTTTGGCTTGTTCTTAATAATTTTTATATTGGTGAAAAAATTTTTCTTCTTTCA
>NW_006409116.1:14824-15874 GCF_000296735.1 Chrysochloris asiatica
TGAAAAAGGAAGACCTTGGAAAAATTGATGCATTTAAATTATGGTGTTTTAGGAGAACATTGAAAGTAACATGGGCTGCCAAAACAATGAACATATCTGTGTTGGAAGAAGTGCAGCCAGAGTGCTCCTTGGGCCCAGGATAGCCTAACTTCTTCTCTCATACTTTGGACATCTTGGCAAGAGGGACCAGTAACTGGAGAAGGATATTGTTTTTGGTTAGGTGGAGGGTCAAAGAAAAAGAGGAAGACCCCCAGAGAAATGCTGAATTGGTAGCATCAATTGGCTCACATGTGGCAATGATTGTGAAGTTGGCCCAGATTGGCAATGTTTCATTCTGTTGTGCATGGGGTCGCTATGAGTCAGTATTGACTTGATGATACCTAACAACAACAACATACAAGAATAGAATTCTCATGTGGCACTGTAAGATTAGCACTGGATTGTGAACCAAAACGTTGGCAGCTTAAACCCAAGGGACACTCTTTGGAAACCCTATGTAGGGTTGCTATAAGCTGGAACTAACTCAAAAAAAACTTAAGAAAGAAAAATTTACTATAATCTAATCTCTTCTTTCAGAAAGGAATGCAGTGGCTCTGAAAGATAAAAATTGGGTTTGAGTACCACAAGTTCAGTGGTTCAAATCATTAATCATTACATGGGAGAAATATGAAAGCTTGCTCCTAAAGATTGATAGCTTTAGAAACCCTATAAAGAGTTGGTATGAGTTGGGATTGAAGCAACAATACCTAACAACACCAACAAATATTTACAAGATTAACAGTTCAAACTTCAGGGGTGTAGAGAGGGAGATAATTTAAAAACAAAACAGGCTGAGAAGTAAATCCAGAGGTACATCATAAAAACGAACCATGGAGGCTTGAAATTTATCAGGTGGCCTTGAAGGCAAGAAGCTGAACGAGGTCATTAAAGTCATAACTCATACTAGGCTACAGATTTTCTTTTTGTGTTTTATTCTATCTTCTCCTTTTTCAGAGATTATAAACTACAGTATCCAATTTGTTCTTTTGTTTTTTTCCTTGCTTTTTTTTT
>NW_006409116.1:17839-19045 GCF_000296735.1 Chrysochloris asiatica
AAAAAAACTATAGAAAGAATCAACAGGACAAGATGCTGGCTCTTTGAAAGGATTAACAAAATTGACAGACCAGTGGCAAATCTAAAAAAAGACAAAAGGGAGGAGACACAAATAACACCCATTAGAAACCAGAAGGCAATGTCACAATGGAACCAAAGGATATCAAAAGAATAATAACAGAATACTATGAAGAGCTGTACGCCAGAAAACTTGAAAACTTAGTAGAGATGGTTATAGTTTTAGAAAATCACAACCTACCCAAATTTACACAACGTGAAGTAGAAAACCTGAACAGAACCATCACAAAATAAGAAATTGATCAGATCATCAAAAAACTCCCAATCAACAGACGTCCAGGCACGGATGGCTTCACTGGTGAGTTCTACCAAACATTCAGGGAAGTGTTCTCACCAATTCTCCTATAATTATTCCAGAATATAAAGAAGGAGGATGGAAAACTTCCTAACACATTTCATGAATCAAGCATAATCCTCATACCAGAACCAGTAAAAGGACGCCATTAAGAAAGAAAATTATAGACCAATAACCATCATCAACATAGATGCAAAAATTCCCAAAAAAATCCTAGCCAAAAGAATCCAGAAACACATGAAAAGATAATACATCATGATTAAGTGGAATTCATATCAGGGATGCAAGGATGGACCAACATTAGAAAAATGATCAACATCATCCACCATATAAATAAGAATAAAGAAAACCACATGATCATATGGATTGATGCAGACATGACATTTGACAAAATCCAACATCCATTTCTGATAAAAACACTCAACTAGAAATGAATTTAAGAGAAATTCATCAACATAATTACAATCATATATACAAAACGAAAAGTCTACATTACTCTCAATGAAGAGAATCTGAAAGCCTTCACTCTGTGAACAGGAACCAGAAAAGGATGCCCTTTGTCACCACTGCTATTTAACACTGAGCTGAAAGTCTTAGCAAGAGCTATAGGGCAATACAGGGAAATTATAGGCATCCAAATTGGCAAAAAGGAAGTAAAACTCAAAGATTCAGTAAAAAAACTACTAAAACTCATTGGAAGATTCAGCAAAGTGGCAGGATATAAGATCAACATATTAAAATCAGTTGGATTCCTCAATACTAACAACAGCATTGAAAAGGAAATTAGGAAAGCAATACCATTTATAGGGCCACCCAAAGGATTAGATATCTGGG
>NW_006409116.1:20384-21598 GCF_000296735.1 Chrysochloris asiatica
GTTTATATTGACTTGTGTCAATAGATGAATTGTTTGTTATTAGTTAATTGTGAAGTAATTGTAGAAACTGAAAGTAAATATTTTAAAAAATTTACTTAAATATGAAAATAAAATATCTGTTCAAATTAATAGTTCTTAAATGAGCTTGTACTATTGTAATTCTATTTAATTTCATTTTATTCTACTAATTTTTGTTGTAGTTCTTAAATGTAATGATCTATTATATATTTTGGGGAAAAACAACTGTTTCCTTACTATGAATATTATCAGAAGTTCTAATCTAACTTTAAAAAGACACAGAGGTGTATTGCAAAGGAATATAATTTCCATTTTCACTCATAACTTAAATTTAAATTATATTTGCCACTGTGCCATAAGAATTGGCTATTTTCAACAGAATTATATTAAGCAATAAAATAATGTAATATAGTGAATATTGTGAAAGTGTAATGAACTAGCAGACAGGTGGAGAAGCAAACTTGTGATTCCCAGTCCACTGCTTATTCTAAAGTACCACACCAGAATTTATATCTATATAGTGGTTAGGATTAATAACACATAGAATAATTACATAAAATTACAAAATGAAGGAGAGCTAAATAATATTAAGAATCATATCCAGCCAAATTGACACATAGTTTTACAAAATATAATTCAACCAAAACTTTTTAAGTTAATGGTTTTTCTTGTTGAAAAATATGTGGCTATGTTTACTGTTACCTGTTTTTTAAATTATTCCTTATGTGTGTATTCCATTGGTACTCCATCATTTATTGAAAAACCATCTTTTCCTCACTGAATATAGTGACAGTTTTTTCTCTGTCTGCATTAGAACTCCTCTGAAACCTGATCCAGGATAGTTATGGATACAAAATGATTTGAAGGCACTTACAACAACATAATGTTAATAAGGCATAACTAGAGGCAGTTATGTTAATGACACATGATACAATCTAGCAGATAAAACTGTATCTGGAGTCAAATTATTTAAAAATCTAAATATGATTAAACTATGGAGTATAAATTCAAGGAACTGACACCACTAAAAAAGAAGAGCCCTGAGTGGAAATTGCCCTTTGCACTTGGGATTACTGTGCTGAGAAGCTCTTGTACAAAAGTGAAATTGTTTTCAAGTCACATGAATGCTGGGCCCACAGATGATGATAGTAGGCAAAAGCTTTACCATAGAGCTTGCCCCTGGTTGACAGCACAAA
>NW_006409116.1:22503-27088 GCF_000296735.1 Chrysochloris asiatica
CTGGCTTGTTCTTGTAGTAGTCAGTTGGACGGCCACTATCATTTTCTATTTTTCCTGTCAGTCTGTCTTTCAAGAAAGATACTTTCTTTCAAGTATCTTGTGTTTTTATAGCTGCTCCAGGCTGGTCTGCTTGTCCTTTAAAGTAGAAATTTCCCACCTCAGAACATTATGGATGGGGCTCAGGATTCAACATATGGTCTTATGTAATGCAAAGGCTCCAAAGGATGCCTCCTTCACTGGGCACATTGTAGCCCCATTTTAGGTATTCTATTCAGTTATGGTGAAAGAATACAACCTTGTCACACACCTTCCATAAAGTTGAACCATTCAGTGTTCCCATGTTCTGTTCGAACAACTGCCTCTTGGTCCACATACACATTCCTCATGAGCACAATTAAGTGTTCTGGAATACTCATACTTTGCAATTTTGTCCTTAACTTGTCATGACCCACAAAATTGAAAGCCTGGTGTAGTCAGTAAAGCACAGGTAAGCAGGTTTCTGATATTCTCTTCTTTCAGCCAAGATCCATCAGACATCAACAATGATATCCCTCATTCCACGGCCTCTTCTGAATCCGGTTAGAACCTCTGGAAGTTCTCTGTAAATGTATGCTTGAAGCAGTTTTTTTTATTATTCATTGTTTTATTTTGTTCATTGTTTTATTTTGTTTAAAATAAATATCACCATTAACATGTAAAAGATATATACTCTTACTTGTTCTTTATTGGTATGACATTCTCTTTCCCAGAGTATATTTTTACATGAAAAATTGATCATAATTTTAATTTCATGGAAATTAAATGAATTTGAAATGCCTTTCTTATATTTATTATTTTCTATTGCCCCACAGCTACAGAGATCTGGTAGAGTAGTGGTTACAAGTTGGGCTGCTAACCTCATGGTCAGCAATTCGAAACTACCAGTGGTTCTGTGGGAGAAAGATTTATGCTTTCTGCTCAGGTAAAGATTTACAGCCTCAGAAACCTTACGCAGGTTAGCTATGAGTCGGAATCAACTCCATGGCACACTACTCCTACGATTGTCCCACAGCTATTTTCTTTTAGATCTCTTAAAATAGAGCTTAAATCTAAAATGTTTTGCTAAGATTTTTGTTTGTTTGTTTGTTTTTATTAAATACAAGATATGGTTGTTTATTTTGTCTATCATAAATCAGTAATTTTAGAAAATATTAATATTGTTGATCATAGTTTAAAATTTTCTCTGAGAACCTGGATTCATGCAGTCCTGCTATGGCACTGTAAGATAAACAATGGACTGATAAAACTGAGGTCAGAAGTTCAAACCCACTGGTCCCTACTTGGAAATTCTATAAATGCTCTCTATGAGTGGGTACCTACTTGATGACATTTAATAACAACATAAGTAGCTAGAAGTGAAAAGAGATGGAGATACTTTATACTGGTTCCCCTTGAGAGTTTTTAAAAGCCTGTCATTCATTCTATACTGAAAATAATTTTAATGATAAAGGTGTTCCCTGAGGATTCTTAACAGATTCTTTGGCTTGGAAAAAATATTGAGTTGTTGACAACTATCCAAGTTCATATTTCTTCCTAAGTTTTTTAATTAAGCATGTCCCATTAAGCATGGAAGAGTTTTAGCCCCTGGGAAAATCTATAGCTTTGACTGTCTTTGAAGAAAATAAATAAAAACTAGTTGAAGTAGTTAGACCATGAAAATATTTTCAAACCACTGCAAAAATGAGCAAAAATTGTAATGAATAAATAAATAAGTTCATTTATTAACAAAGACATGCCTTCTCTATAGTAAGTGTGCTCTGGTATCAGTAGTAAAAAAAAATCAGTAAAATATTTTTCTACAATGGGACAATTATCATGAATAAAAGTTAAAATAATAAATTATCAAATATGTAATATAATTTATCTATCACTCAGTGTTTTAATATTTTTTTTTTTTAAAGTTGAACAGAGACTCCAGTAGCTATATTAGATACTGTGTTCTTGAAAGACCACACTGAGAGTATTACATCTGAGCATGTAATAAAAAAAAAATATGCAAGCAAAAGGTGACACATAGTATAAAGGAAAAAAAAAAAGTAGAAGCAGAACAAAAAATAATCCAAATATTACAATAAACAGATATTTTTTTTTAATTACTATATTATATAGCTTACATAATATACAGGAAAAAGGTGAAAATAATATATGGGAGGTAAGTAGAATTTTAGGAGACATTTACAAGCAACAACAGCAACAAAAAAAAAAAGGGTCAAGTGTAAGTTCTAGAAGTGAATAATACCACATCTCAAAATAAAATAGAAAAGGAGTTTGGGTATGATTAACAAATCATAAATGAAGAACATAAGTGTATCTGAAAAATAATTATCTAAATAGAAACACAGAAAAATAGAAATGGTGCAAAATAACTGAGTCTCAATGACTTACAGGACTCTATCAAATAGTCTATCCAATGCCTAATAAAAGTATAATTGGAGTTCAGGAAAGTAGAAAAAATAAAGTGATAAAGGGTTAAAGGTACTTCAAATTTTTTGACAGAACCAAAACCAGTTGATCATATTTATCACTGGAAACTCAAAAAATTTCCCATCATTAAGAAAAAAGCAGCAAATAAACAAAGTAAACAAATTCATTGTTGATTCCATTTTTTACCACAGTTGACCTCCTTTAACATAAAATAATGAGAAAGAGGCAAAAGCCAGAGAGGGTGATAGTGAGATGGTGGGTACATGACATAAGAGAAACCCCAATAATAGTAAGAATAAATACTTACATAAGAGCAAAGAAAAAACATTAAGGAGGAGAAAAAAGAAGCTGCCACCATCATCATCAGAATACAAAGCAACATTATCTTTAAATATTACAGAGAAAACAATAATACAATAAAAAATCTCTTAAAACAGAATTTTAACTTCAGTAAAAGTCACTACTACCATTCATGAGTCAGTCTATCACACTGTAGTGGCTTCCATGTTGCTGTGATGCTAGAAGTTATGTCACTAGTATTTTAAATATTAGTAGGGTACACTTATGTGGACAAATTTCATCTGAGCTTCCAGACTAAGACTAGTATGAAAGAGGACTACTTCTGAATGCTTTCCACACTAAAAACCGTAGAAATATCAATGGAACACTGTTAGATGGCACCAGTAAGTTGAATACTGAAACATGATGATTAGCGCCAGAATACTGTCAGATGTAGCACTACAAGATGAGCCCCGTATATTGGAAGGTACTCATAATAGGACTTGGAAAGAGCTACCTCTTTTATGTAGAGTTGACTCTTAGGAAGCAAATTTGGTAAAGGTTTCAGGAACAGAAAACTTCAAAAGGAACTTTGAGAAAACAAAGTCAAATATTATAATGAAATGTGAAAGGACCTGGAGTTAGAAAAGCAAAAGAGAAAATCATGCTCAGAATTTCTCAAGCTGAAAGAACTGAGAGGAAAAAGTCGTCTCATTTTGCAATATTTCAGTATTACAAGAGCAAGATACTGAAAGATGCACAGAGCCCCAAAGAACATGGAAGGAATACACAAAATCACTGTACAAAAAATAAATAGTCTATGTTAAAAAATGTTAGCAAGTAGCATATGATCAAGAACCACTGGTATTGAAGGAAAAACAAAACAAAACAAAAAAAAAAATAAGGTAAACTGAAGGCATTGGTAAAGGAGAAGGCTACAGGTGTTGGTGGAATACAAATTGAAATTGTTCAACATAAGAAAAAAACACTGGAGGTACTCACTCAACTATGCCAAGAGATTTGGAAGAATGTGTCCATTCCAAAGAGAGGTGATCTAACAAAAGGTGGAATTCATCAGACAATATATATTATTTTTTAACTGTTTTATTGTGAATTATGTGAGTTTACATGGGAGAACATTAGCTTTGTACTCATTTTATCGTATATCATTACATTGCCATGGTTACAATCGCTACCATGCATCATCAAGCAACCAAAAGGTATACCCTGCAAGCCTGCCCCTTGGTCCCTCTCTCTCTCTGGGTCTAGAGTTCCCAGCCACTCCATCTCTCAATGTTGTTGTCTCTACCTCCATCTCTGGAGTCACTGTTTCCCTGGGTAGGGTCCCATGCTCTCCTTTTCTAACTTGATGGTCCCAGGGGCCTCCGCTCCTGGCCTTCAAAGTCAACCACTCCCCTCCATTTGCTACAAAATGTCTATCTTTACATTTCCAACCCTTATAGTCAGTCCTGATAGTAATTATTCACTATTGTACTACATGAGTGCTATCCCCATCTCTTTTCACCACTTCTACCCAGACAGATTAGCTGCTATTCAGTGGATATTCTACCTTCCTCCATGCCCTCTGGATCTAGGCTCCTTATTGAAAGCATGTAAGCCAGTCACTTCTTGCCTTTGTAGCACCCCATTTTGGGTATCCAATGTCTACATTGCCCATCCCGGTGTATTGAGGGGGTGGGAATGATACTCGCTGTAAAGATTTGTTCCCTCTTTTGAGCTGCTGCATCCATAGGTGTAGGTCAAGTTCATCAAATTGTATCCAATTGCTCTTTTTTTCTTCTTTCTTCTAGTTGTGCTCTGATCATCCAGCCATTGAAGCCAA
>NW_006409116.1:27308-28485 GCF_000296735.1 Chrysochloris asiatica
TGTTTTTCCCTCACTTCCCCTTATCTATGACTAAGGTGGTCACCAGTCAGAGCAGTGTGAGCACATGTCTGCTGGTGTATTCCCATTGAGTCTTAGTCTTGGAAGGAGGTTTGCCCTGAGGGAACCCGACCATTTGCTTTGATATCTCCTGGGTGAGCAACTTGCTTGTTCTTATAATAGTCAGGGGATGTCCACTCACTCAGGCACTCCCTCTAATCATCAGAATGGAGGTGTGCAAACTGTGGGGGGCCAATGAATAGATACACCAAAAAAAAAAAAAAAAAAAAAATCAGAACAAAGCAAAACCATCAACGTATATTCTCCACCTTTTCTCCGAGGTTCCTGTGGCATTATTCCTTGGCTGGTCTGCTTGCTACCCCACTTGGTCTTGTTGTTTGGTCTCACCCAAGTTGTAGGCTCCAGGCCACCCAAACCTGGGAGATTCTAAAGTAGGAGATTTTTTACTTCCACTACAAGTTCCACCAGCTATGAGCCTTCATTTTTTAAAATATTCCTAGATATGTGGTTCAGAGTTCTGGCACTCTGTCCTGAACCCACTTCACCAGGTATTCTGGGGTATTGCTGATGGAGAGCATCACTGCATCTCTACCGTATCTGCCATCAAGACCTGCCTCCCAGACAAAATATTTTTATAACATGCAAGTAAAATTTTTCTAAAGATACTTCATAAACAGCAGCAATAGTACATTTAAATGGAAATTCCAGAAATTTAAACTATGTTCAGATGAAGATGTGGAACAAGAGATACCACTGCTGATGTCACATGGATATAGATTGAAAGCAGAGAATACAAGAAAGATGTTTACCTGTGCTTTCATGTCTATTAAAAGTCTTTTGACAAAGTGAATCAAAACAAGCTATGGGTATCATTGCTTAGAATGAATATTCTGGAATAATTGTGCTTATGAGGAAAGTGTACATAGATCAAGAGTCAGTTGAGGGAAAATGAATGGTTTAAAATTAAGAAACATATGGGCCAGGGTTGTATTCTTTCACGATACGTATGCAGTCTTATTAAATAATCTGAGAAGCTGGGTTATATGTAGAAGAATGTGACTTCAGAATTGGATGAAGACTCATTAACAGCCTGTGACATGCAAAAGATACAAACATGCTTGCTGAAAACAAAGATAAATTAAAATCTGTATTGATGAGA
>NW_006409116.1:28585-29555 GCF_000296735.1 Chrysochloris asiatica
TATGCAGTCTTATTAAATAATCTGAGAAGCTGGGTTATATGTAGAAGAATGTGACTTCAGAATTGGATGAAGACTCATTAACAGCCTGTGACATGCAAAAGATACAAACATGCTTGCTGAAAACAAAGATAAATTAAAATCTGTATTGATGAGATCAAAGATTAAAGCCTTAGTTTGGGTTGCTCCTCGATGCAAAGGAAACAAAACGCCTTATAAATAACCAATAAATGAAATCAAAATAAAACATGTTGCTTGGATCCGCTATCAACACTCATAGAAACAGCAGTCCAGAAATCAAACTAAGTATTTTACTAGGCCAATCTGTTGCACAAGGCATCTTTAAAGTGTTCAAGAGCAAAGATGTCAGTGTGATGACTAAGTTGCCCCTGAATGAAGCAATTATATTTTCAATAGTCTCATATACATTTGAAATTAGGAAAATTAATAAGGAAAATGATAGTAGAATCTATGCATTTGAGTTATTATGTTGGAGAAGAATATTTAAATTTCTATGAACTACTAAAACAACAACAACAACAACAAATGTGTTGGAAGAAATACAGACAGAATGCTCCCTTATATCCCATGATGGTGAGACTTCATATCCCATATTTCTGACATATAATATGGGATATGAAGTCTGGAGCAGATCATCAGACTGTGTAAATTGCAGGGTCAGTGAAAAAGAGGAAGACCTTAAATGAGATGAACTCACATAGTGCCAGCAGCACTGGGCTTAAATTTAGCAACGATTGTGAGGATGGCATAGGACTGTGCAGTGTTTTGTTGTGTTGTACAGGTGGAATTGACTGGATAGCACATAACAATAACAATAACAAAAGTAGCTTTACAAATCTAAAGTTAATTAAAAATATTTTAATCTAAAGTAAATATTCTGTTGTGGCACATAATGGATGCATTACTACTAAAGGTAAAATAAACTGAAGACTAATTTAAGGAGTTCTGATAG
>NW_006409116.1:30140-32430 GCF_000296735.1 Chrysochloris asiatica
ACAAAGCAACATATAGGTAAACTAGATCAGTTTCAAAGTGACAGTATCTGACAGAGAAGAAGTGCCAGACAGAATTTCAAAGACTCAAATTTTGAACAAATTCAACATTTTTCTCCCATGGAGCAGCTGGTGGATTTGAACCACAAACCTTATGGCTAATTTTCAAATGCTTTAATATTTGTACCACCAGTGCTAATTTAACATCATGTAGCCTCTGGAAAGATCCACTATACACTCATGAGAGAAGAGTAAAATTCTGGCGTTGAAGCAAAATAACACCATTATAAAAATGAGAAAAATAGGAATTAGTCAGAAAAAGAAGAAGCAAAAAAATACACTCAAAAGCAGGGAGATACCATTCCACAAAAATGAGATCTTATTACTCCAACTAAAGAACTTGTCACAAAGATAGATATTATCTAGGAAATAAAGCAATTGACCATCTTCAGAAAAGGATGGTTTGGAGAAAGGATTGATCTTCCACTAGATAACTGAGTATGCTGTTGTTGTCGTTATTAAGTGCATTTGAGTTGATTCTGACTTATAGCGACCGTGTCTTGGGTTTCTGAGGAGAGGCTGGTGGCTTTGTAGGCCAATGCATTATGATGCAGTGCTAAACCATGATTACAAATGAGTGTAGAGGCTTAAAATTATTTGTTTCAGAAAATTATAACAGAATTTTTAAATCACAAATTCTGTATGTGGAATCATCAAACATCATTGATTGATGTTTAAATAGCTTTAACCAGAAGTTTTGGGGATTAGCAATATCCTGCTTAAAAACAATACAGAACAACAACAACAAACAAAAAACAGCTGTGTCGAGTCTTAATTTCTTTCACATTCTGGCTTGAACACCAAGAGAAAATCAGCTCTATATCTAACAATTAATCTGAGTTGACTCTGTGGAATACAGCTAGGACAACGTGAATTCTCAGGCCACCAGGCAAGTAGAAAGACCAGCAATGACTGAGATTAAACCAATCTTTTTGTTGTGGTCAAAATTCTTGTGAACATCTTTACAATAGACAACAGCTCAGACAGATTCTAAAGTAGTTTGATTTGCCAGTGACTGGAGATAATTTGAGATGCCACAGAGGCTTAAAATAATTTGTTTCAGAAAATTATAAAAGAAGTTGAACATTGCCACATAAATTTAGGGCATATAGATTGGTGGTGGTGGTGGTGGTGGTGATTGTGTGTCATGGATTTGGTTCCAACTCACAGCAACCTTACATAGGGCTTCAGGTGTTGTAAATATTGATGGGAGCAGAAATCCCTATTTTTCTCCTTGCAGAACCTCTGGTAGTTTCAAACTGCTGATCTTGAGGATAGCAGTCTGACTCACAACCACTAGGCTACCAGAACTCCTGGATATAGATTGTTGTTGTTGTTGTTGTTAAGTGCTTTTGAGTCGATTCCGACCCATAGCGACCCTGTGTAGGGTTTCCAAGGAGCAGCTGGTGAGTTTGAACCACCGACCTTGCTTTTCAAGTGACTTTGCAGTCTACTAGGGATACTAATAAAAATTCAGCAGTGTTTAAGATAGGCTTCCACATGTCATCATTCCATAGCAGGACCCCAGAAAAGAACTAGGAGACACTACGAGATTCCATCTCATTGGGGGGTCATCCTTTTTTTCACTGAGCTTCCATTTACCATGTCTTTATCCAGTGACAGTTCTCTCCTGGTAAGTAGTCTTAAGTATAAGAGACAAACTCTGGCTATTCTGGCTTTTAAAGAGTATTTTTGGATGTACTTCTTCCAACACAGATTTATTTATTCTTCTCAGAGTCCTTGGTACTTTTAATATTCTTCTCTAACACAATTACTCAAAAGCAGCAATTCTCCTATGGTCTTCCACATATTTGTGATGCTATAGAAAATGCCATGGTTTGAGATTGATATACCTTAATCCTCAAAAGAATGTTGCTCATCTTGAACACAAAGTGGTCTTCTGCAGCAAATTGGCCTAAAACAATGTGTCTTTTGGTTTCCTGACAGCTGTTGACGTTAGTCTTCAGTCTTCAGTGTCTACTTAATCAAACCTATTTTTGAGGTGTGATATGTTCAATGTCATATGTTGGCTTTCACAGATTTGTTTTAATTTTCTTCTATTTCAATCAGAACTTGCATATTAGCAATTGATGATCTGTTCCACTCTCTGACCCTGACTTTGTTTAGGCTGATGTTATGGATCTTTTCTATTTTCTTTTCCCCTAGATGTAGTAAATTTGATTTCTGTGTAATCTGTCTGGTGAAGATCAAATGTATAGTCAACTTTTATATT
>NW_006409116.1:32741-33428 GCF_000296735.1 Chrysochloris asiatica
CAATCTATTTCAGCTCACAAATAACTAGGATATGGGTCTTTATATGTCCCAATATATATTTAACAACTTCCATTTTTCCTAGATTCATAACTTGTATTTTATATCTTGTGATTTTTTTTTTTTTAATATTTACTGCTCTTTTTACTCATTCATTTTGAGTTGTGCTCCATTTTCAAATGAAGTTCTCTAAAGTTTTACTTGACTTTTGCCATCTTTCTCAACTCTACTGTGAGGAGGCATCTCTTCCCTAGTTGTATTTGAGTGCCTTCAAAACTTTAAGGACTAATCCTCTGGCACTTGATCTGACAATATTCTGGTGCTATTCATAGTGTAACTGTGTTCCTCTGCTAGCCATTAGATTTTCATCATCTAAATGTTCATAATTAATCTTCTTCTCCTTGTTCCTAGTATGTGCTAATATGGAAGCTCAGCTGAAAACTGTCTGTCATGGTTTTCTGTTATTGTTGATGTTAAGTACCTTTGAGTCACTTTTGAATCATAGAGAACTTGCAACGCAGTGCATTATCCTAAACTACAACACCAGCACCATGTTGATATTAAAAAATACCAGTGGCATAGCTTCCAGCATCACAGCAAGTCATTACAGAATGACATACTCACAGATTAGTGGTGGTATTTATATATAGTTTATGTAAAACAAAATGATCATATTAAAACAAACAAACA
>NW_006409116.1:37160-41470 GCF_000296735.1 Chrysochloris asiatica
CCTCAGTATGGATTAGATTTCGACATAAAGAAAAGCTCAGTGATCACAACTGGACCAAAACAGAACAGTAAAGTGAGAATTATGGAAGTCATCAAGAATTTCATTGTACTTGGATCTACAATTAACACTCATGGGAGTAGTAGTCAAGAAGTCAAATTAAATATTGTATTGAGCAATTCTGTTGCAAAAAAAGCAATGATGTCACTTTGAAGACTATGATATGTTGACTATAGGCATGGTATTTTTTTAACCACCTTGTACCTTGACTTGATGGAACCTAACAACAACAACAATGCATGCAAAATCTGGACAATGAACAAGAAAGAGAAAAGAACTGATGCCTTTGAATCAGGGTGTTGGTTAAAAATATTGCCAGAGGAATGAACAAAACTATGTGGAAAGAAGTATAACCAGCATATCCTCAGAAGCTAGGATGACAAGAGTGTGCCTCTCCTATTTTGTACATATGATCTGAGTGACCAATCTTGGAGAAGGACATCATGCTCATTCTTGGTAAAGTAGAGTGTCAGAAAAAATGAGGAAGACTTCTAACAAGATGGGTTGAATGAGCTCAATATAGTAGTGGTTCAGAAGAGGACTCTGGACCACACAGTGTTTTGTTTTGTTGAGCACTGAGTCTCTGTGAGTCAGAAAACAGCCCTATAGTGCTAAAGAACAGTATCAGATTTGAGTCATTCATCATTAACTATTATAAAAATAGCAAACATGATTAAAGATGATTTGCTTCAATTCAGGAAAAAATAAAAAAAAGGTGAGAGCTCTATCCATTAAATGTGTATATATGACCTTGTCTTTTCTCTTTCTTGCAGTAAATACTCAGAGGAAGCTACCTTAGTAGCTTTACTTAAGAACACACTGTTTACTTTAGGATACACAAAGAACCCTGCTTCGTTTCTACTTCCCAGAAAGCAAATCTCAGTATTATTCCGCACAGGGTTTTGCTTTTCAGTTACAAAAGCAAATTTAGAGATGTCTTCTATAAAGAAAATAAGTATTGGTCAGTGTGCTAGGATAGAGTCTCAGAGTGAAACCTATCTCTTCAGGAAGGAAAGCACATTACTGGTGACAGGTGAACTGTCCAGATGTGAAGTTGACATTGCCATTTTGAAAGAGAGAAGACAACTTAGAATACATCATGAAAAAAGTACATGGGGAAAAAAAAGTTCAAGCAGAGTTTTGTTCTAGCAAGATCTTGTGAACCCACTGTGATTTCAGGCTTTGCAGTCACTTGTATTAAATCCTCACACTTACCTAGATGATAGTAGTGATCTGACAGTAACCTTTAAAAATTGATTTGAAGTCACTTATATCTGAATATTCACTGTGGTGACATTTTCTTTTTACCTTGTTACAATTCTGTTATCCAATACTCTATCATAATATAAATTATTTAAAAGTTGTTTGGTAATCAAATGATTTCATTCCTTTAAAAATATGGTAATTTTTTTCAAGTTGTTCATTATACTTTTCCAAGCAAAATTGATCATTGATCTTATTCATTCTTTAAATGCCATTCTATATGCTTGATGCTCCCCTTGAAAAAAAATATATCAATGTGTGTCAGTTTCCAAAATATTTTTCTATCATGTCATTTAATTTATGTCATCTTACATTACTTAGTGTGATAAATAACTGATACCAAGTTGACTTCTACTCATGTTAACTTTATGTATGGAAGAACAAAGTTGGATTGGTCTGTGACATCCTATTAATATTCAGCTTATGCAAGGCTGTTGTTGCAACTATTGTGTCCATTTTCTTTGCAAATGAGCTCTCTTGGACATGAATGCCAAACATGATGATTGATCTCTCTTGATGACATGTGCAAGGAAGTGAATAGGACAATGTTGTTCTATTCCTAATGTTTCATTGACTAATTTTCAGAATGCATTCACTGTACATTTCCAATGAATCTATATGGTGTGCTCTTTGGGTTAATGTGCTAGGCTGCAGTGTTCGTTTGAGCCACAAGGTAAGTGGTACAAGCTCACCAACTGCTCCTCAGAAACCCTTTACAGGGTTACTATGAGTCGAACCCAATTCAACATCACATAACAACATCAACAATCTAAAAGCTCCAATGAAACCTACCCAGCATTGGTTAACCTGTTGGTATTGGAAATATTGGTTGCATAAGTTCTAGTATCACACAAACTCCCAGATTATTACAAATACATAGATGGATAACACTTACATTATATGTTGTTGCTGTTCTTCGGTGCCATTGAGTATTTTCTGACATATAGCAATCCTATAAGTCATATAGTAATTGCATTATATGTTGTTGCTATTCTTAGGTGTCATTGAGTATGTTCTGACATAGCAATCCTATGCCCAATAGAACAAAATGTGGCATCATCATCACAATGGTTGTTATGTTTGAGTCTATAGTTGCTACCATTGTGCCCACCCAATATGCTAGGGGTTTTCCTGGTTTTCACTGAACTTCCACTTTGCTAAACATGATGTTCTTTCAGGGACCAGTGATTCCTAAAAACAAATAGAAATTATAAGACATTAACTTTCACCATCTTCATTTGTAAAGAGTATTCTGGTTTTCCAATACAAATGTATTTGCTCCTTTGGCAGTCCACAGTATCTTCAATATTCTTCTCCAACACCCTAATCCAAATGCAACTATTCTTCTATCTTCTTTACTGCTTATGTAACTTTCACATGCATCTGGGTGAATAAAAATACCATAAAATAAGTCAGGCACATCTTAATCTTCAAAGTGACACTTTTCCTCTTTAACACTTTAAGTAGTTTTTTTGCAGAAGACTTGCATAATGCTATATATCATTTGATATCTTGATTGCTGCTTCTATGAGCATTAATTGTGGATAGTATAAGAATTGATGTTTTGAATTATGGTGTTGGAGGAGAATATTGAAAGTTTCACAGGTTGCCAAAAGAACCAATAGATCAGTTTTCAAAGAAATGTAGCCAGAATGCTCCTTGGAGGCCAAGATGGCCAAACTTCATATCTCATACTTCGGACATATTGTCAGGAGGAACCAATCACTAGAGAAGAATCTCATGTTTGGTAAGATGGAGGGTCGGAGAAAAAGACGAAGACCCCCGACAAGATGGATTGGCTAAATGGCAGCATCGATGGATTCAAGCGTGGCAAAAATAGTGAGGTTGGCTCAGGATTGGGCAGTGTTTCATTCTACTGTTCATAAAGTTGCTATGAGTTGGTAATGACTCAATGGCACCTAACAACAACAACAAGTACAATTAAGCTTTTGACAACTTCAATATTTTCTCCATTTATCATGATTTTATGTATTAGTCCAGTTTTGAAGATTTTCATTTTCTTTCTATTCCTTTACATTGAGTTGCAATCCATGCTATGATTTTTCTATTTTCACCAGGAACTATTTCAAATCATGTTTGCTTGCAGCAAGCAACGTTACGTCATCTGCATATTACAGGTTATTCAAAAGTCCTCCTCTAAGCCTGACACTATCGTTTTCTTCATATGATCCAGATTCCCAGGTTATTTGCACTGCATACAGATTGAATGTGTATATTGAAAGGATACAACCAGGGTACACGCCTTCCCTTATTTAAAACATTCAGTATCCCTTATCCCATTGTTATTTTCTAAAGACTGTCTCTTGTTTTAAGTACAGGTTTCTTATGAACACAATGAAATGTTCTTAAAATACCCATTCTTAAAAATGTTATCCATAGTTTGTCATGATCCAAACAGTCAAGAAATTTTGCATAGTCAATAAAGGATGAATAAACATCTTTCTGAAATTCTCTGCTTTCTGCCAAGAAACATCTGATATCAGGGCTGATATCCTTAGATACATAGATTCATATCCTCTTGAATCTGGTTTGAATTTTTGGCAGCTTCCTGTGGATGTACTTCTACAACTTTATTTTTTAATTTAATTTCAGCAACCTTGGATGTTATATTCACAATATTGTTCAATGATCACTGCATTTCATTGAGTCACCTTTCTTTGAATATGCACAAAAATAAATCTATTCTGGTGGGTTTAACAGATAACTGTGTTCCAAATTTCTCAGCATACACTAGTTACAGTTTCCAGTGTTGCATCAGTTTGTTGAAATAGTTCAGTTTGTATTCCATCAATTGCTGGAGATTTGCTTTTTGCCAGTATCTTAGATGCAACTTAGATGTCTTTCAATGACACTGGTTCTTGACATTATGATATCTTTTGACTTAAGCAAACATCAGCCAATTCTTTTTGGTTACAGTGATTCTATGTATTTCTTCCACCTTGTGTTGATGCTTCCTTTTTTATTTTTTT
>NW_006409116.1:42205-44853 GCF_000296735.1 Chrysochloris asiatica
CTTCTTTCTTCTCCTGGTTGACCTCTGATCATCCAGTCATTGAAGCCAGGTCAAGTGGGTACCATCTGCAAGTGTGGGTGTTGTTGTGCTATGCCCTCTCTTCCTGATATTTCCTTTCTCATTTAGAAATTTTCCAAAACAATCATTCAAAATTGCAATATGATGCTTGATTTTTTTTTTTTTTCTTCAGTTCTTCAAACTTGATAAATATATGCATAGCATATTCTTATCTTTTGGATATTTTACATCAGGTCTTTGAACATTTTATTATTTCACTTGCACATTTCAATTCACTAATGCCTAGAATATGAATCTTTATGTGCTCCATTTAATTTTTGTTGTATTTCAATCATTTTAGATTTTTAGATTTTATATCCCACCTCCTGTTAATTAATTTGTATCTTTACCCTCTCATTTTGAGTTGTGCCCATAAACAAATAAATGTTTAGTTCATCCTTAAAAATATGATCAATTGTATTGTAAGGAGACATCTTTTATGTATTTGTATTTTGAGTTCTTTCCATCCTGAGCATTTATTTATTGGAATTATGTCAGCTATTGCTATGCTACTATTCATAACTTTTTCAATCGCTAAGCATTTATAAATGGACCACCTCTGCTTCTTCTTAGTTTGTCTTAGTCTAGAATTTCTACTGAAACCTTTCCACCACACGTATCCTTGCCAATATTAATAATAGCTGTGGCACAGTTTCTAGAATTACAGCATCATACAGTCCATGACAGCATGAAAAAATAAAATGACATACAATTCAACTATTAGCTTTAATAAATTGCAAGCAATGAATTGATATTCTATATATTTTATGTCTAGCAAATTGAGCAGAGAAAGAGCATGAATATGCACCTTTAAGAACCCTTGAATAGTCAGCCATTCCATACCAAAATGGCAATATTTAGTAGGGACAAGTTCTGATTGGTTGGGAAGGAGATTACAATAGAAACAAGAAGCACAGTGAGGAAGTGGGATAACTGCTGTTATATTAACTGAATTGCAATCAGTGAAAGGAAGGAAAGTGTGTTATTTATTGGATGTAAGACTGATTCTGCTCTGTATACATTCACTCATTTCACAATAAAAGTTTCCTACCAAAAAAAAGTAGTGTAGTGAACAACTAATTTAATGAATTGTCTTGGTGTGTAGCTGTAGGATAATTACTGCACCACAAGGTCCTTTTGGACCACAAGGTCAGTGGTTAAAATTATCCAGCCACTCCTTGGAATCTCTAAAAAGTGGCTATGAGTAGGAATTGAATTGATTACACTTGACAACATTAAGAACAAGGAAAATTCTAGCTCTTGCATGTAATATACACTAATAGAAATTGCATTTCTTTAAAAAATGTAAGTTTGTATGAATCCTCAAAATGTATCTTTGATCATTTTTTAAAAATATATTTAAAAATAATAAACAACAACAACAACAAAAAAGTCTCAACACTGAGGCAGATTTGGCTTACAAGACCTTTTTAAAGTGTTGAAGAGCAAAGATGTCAGCTTGAGGACTAAGGTGCACCTAACCCAAGCCATGGTATTTTCAATAACCTCATATGCATGCAAAAGCTGGACAGTGAATAAGGAAGACCATAGAAGAATTGATGCTTTTGAGTTATGGTGTTGGAGGAAAATATTGAAAGTGCCATGGGCTGCCAAAAGAACCAACAGATCTGTGTTGGAAGAAGTGCAGCCAGAGTGCTCCTTGGAGGCCACGATGGCCAAATTGCATCTCTCATACTTCGGACATACAAGGACCAGTCACTGGAGAAGGATATAATATTTTGTAAGGTGGAAGGTCATAGAAAAAGAGGAAGACCCCCCCAACGAGATGGATTGGCCAAGTGACAGAGTCAATGGACTCAAGTGTGGCAACAGTAGTGAGATTGGCACAGGATTGGGCAGTAATTTGTTCTGCTGGGCAAAAGGTCACTTTGAGTTGTTACCAACTTGATAGCACCTTATAACAACAACAATAATGTCAGTCAACCTGGTAGGGAAAATAATAAGAAATCTACTTAAGATGGGAGAATATTTGTGGAGAAAAAGCCCAAGTCCCCTGATAAGTTCCAACCAAAATTAAACATGCAGAAAAAATTTGCAACTTTGTGTAAGCGTAAATTGCAGATTTAAGAAATCAGTCTAAAAGAGTATTAGACTGATACATATCGTGGCACTGTAGAATCAGTTTTGGAATGTTAAACAAAAGATCAGTAGTTCAAACCCACCAGCTGTGACTTGGAAACCATAAAAATGGCTGCTTTATAGAAAAAGAGCTCTGGTATTGTAGTTGTTATGAATTGGGCTGTTAATCTCATAGTCACCAGTTAAAAACTACCAGTTGTTCTGTGGGAAAAAGATGAGGCTTTCTGCTCATATAGAGATTTACAATCTTGTATATATACCACCTGAATTTACACATCATCTGAAGAACACATTTGCTACATTAAACACTAAAAACCGAAGAACAGAAGAGTTGTGGGATGATATCAAGAACATCATAAAGGAAGAAAGTAAAAAGTCGTTAACAACACAAGACAGAAGGAAAAAAACAAAATGGATGTCAGAAGAGACTCTGAAACTTGCTCTACAGCGTAGATATGCTAAAGCAAATGGAAGAAATGAGGAGGTACAAG
>NW_006409116.1:45644-46468 GCF_000296735.1 Chrysochloris asiatica
TTTGTTCCAGATATTGCTTTGATTTTTTTATCTAAGCCACTAAATTCTGTGAAATGTGTTTCTTGGGAAAACAAGATAGTTCAATGATCATCTTGAACAACATTATTATATCACAGCTGAGTAACCTCACACTATTTTTGGTGTGTGTTTTTAAGGGTGAGTAAGAAGAGAGTTTTAACTTGGTCACATTTTTTAGTTAAGATTTTCATGTTTTTCTAAGACTAAGTATTTCTTGGCAGGGCTGTTAGCTGTCAGGGAGTAACTATATTCCTATTATCCTGTCCTTTGAAGCATGACATCATGACTAAAGATGAGAAGTATGTACAGAATTGCAGACACTTGAGTTGAATTTTGATATACTTTCTGATATATGTAATCTCCAGAGACAGACAACCACACCCTCTGGTTTTCTAAAGAGTCAATTTGTGCTTAAACGTGGAAGAAAAAAAAGTCTTAAAAGAAAAATTCTACAAATAAATCAGAAATTTCTTAAAATTAGATGGTTTCAATCAGAAGAAAAATTACAAAAGTTATATAAATTAAATATTAACCATATTCTTTACTATGGTACCAAAAGGAAAATTTTTGTTATTTCCCAAATGATTTAATGCTAGAAAACATGCAAATTTTGGAAACAAAGAGGAAAAATCTATAGTTGGAAAATATGGCCTTGGTGACAGAAATGATGCTGGAGATTCCATGTCAGGATTTTGTAAGACCAATTGCTTCTTAATTTCAAATACCTTTAAAAAATAAAATGAAATAAAAGATTACTATACACATGGACCTCACCAGGCAGAATACACAGAGATCAAATTGACTTC
>NW_006409116.1:48062-49190 GCF_000296735.1 Chrysochloris asiatica
TAGCAACTATTGTGAGGTAGGTGAAAGACCAGGGAGTGTTTCATTTTGTTGTCCATAGGATCTCTATGAGTCGGTACCAACTTGATGGCACCTAAGAAGATACACACACAGACACAAAAATTATTTTCACTAAGGCTGTAGAATTTAATTTAAATTTCAAAACGGAAAATACATTATATTTTTACACATTTCCCATACTTTTCATTGCAATTTGTCCATCTGTCAACAATGTTTTGTATGCCACTATCAAAAAAAAAAAAAAAAGTTTTAGGCTGAGCTTAGAGCCATTGTTCTCTTTACTTCTTCATCAGAAGTGAATCTTTGTCTTTAAAGGCTCCTTTCAGGAGAATAAAAATTAAAAATCTGATGGAGCACAATCAGGACTATAGGGAGGATGCCTTAATATTACATAACTAAGTTATTGCCCAGTGTCAATACTGTTGACAGAGGTCTATGGAAGTGTGTTTTTATGCAAGATCACAATGACATGGGGTAGAAATTCTCTGCATTTAATACAAAGTTTAGACTTCAGCTTTTTAGTGAGCATCTTGCTATAATGAGCACTGTTGACTGATGAATCTCTTCTTCTGATAACATTCAGTACTGGCCCTTGTGAATCCCAGAAACTGTAAGCATCGACTATTCATCTGATGATTGTTTTCGAATTATTTTTGGTCATCACTTGAGGATGTTTCCACTCCATACTCTACCATTTAGTCTCAGGCTCACAGTTATGAGTCCAAGTCTTTCAACCAATAACATTTTTTTTTTAAGACAATTTTCCCATTCTTCAATTAAGATTCAAATTTTGTTTCAGATGTCCAACTGTGTCTGTTTATGCTCTTCCATGAATTGTTTTGGTAACCATATCACACAAACTTTTTTGAAAACCAATTCTATCATAGGGTTATTTATTTTATTTTATAAGTAGAGTTATCACAGATTTGCTAGTGATTTACCACATATCCAATGTCACCCATCTATTGGACAGAATCAGTTCACGTGATTGTAGTGCAGCATTTAATGTAACTAGAGTATGGATTTTTTTTAAAAAAATGTATACTCATGTGTGTGTGTCATACTGCAGATAATTATGATTCACCCTCATGTGTGTGTGTGTGTGTGTGT
>NW_006409116.1:50330-51648 GCF_000296735.1 Chrysochloris asiatica
ATGTCAGCGATGATATCCTTCATTTCACATCCTCTTCTGAATCTAGCTTGAACTTCTGGCAATTTTCTTTCAGTGTATGGTTGCAGCCATTTTTGCATTGCTTTTAGTAAAACTTTACTCGCATGGCATATCTGTGGTCACTTTGTAAGAAAAACCCTGGAGTGTAAACCATAAAGGTGAACATATAAGAATTGAAGCTTTTGAATTAGTATGTTGGAGATGAATATTAAATTACCTTGGACTGCCAGAATAAGAAACATATCTGTGTTAGAAAAAGTGTGTCAGAATTCTCCTTAGAAAACTAGATAGTGAGACTTTATTTCTAATATTTCAGGCTTATTATCAAGAGGGACTACTCCATTGAGCACCACTCTTCTCTCAGTTTGTGATACTGTGGTGGCTTGTGTGTTGCTGTGGTTCTGAAAGTTATGCCATAGGTATTTTAAATACCAGCAGGGTCACCCATGGTGGACATGTTTCAGATGAGTTTTCAGATGAAGGCAGACTAGGAAGAAGGAAAGATGAGATACTTTTTAATATTTAGTCACTGAAAAGCTTAGGAATAGCAAAGAAACACTGTTAGGTATAGTGCCAGAAAATGAGTTCCTCAGGTTGGAAGGCACTCAAAATGCAACTGCCGAAGAGCAGCTTTCTCAAAATAGAGATGACCATGATGACTCAAATGAAATAAAGCACTCAGGACCTTCATGTGCTGATGGGACACAACTCAAAATGAAGAGTAACAGCTGTAAATATCCATTAATAATCAAAACATGGAATGTACAAAGAATGGCTCTAGGAAATTTGGAAGTTGTCAAAAATGAAATAGAATGCATAAACATAGATATCTTAGGCATTAGTGAGCTGGAATGGCCTGGTATTGAGCATTTTGAACCTGACAATCACATGGTTTACTATTCCAGGAATGACAAATTGAAGAGAAATGGTATCACATTCATCATCAAATAAAATATATCAAGATCTGTCATTAGGTACAATGCTGTCTGTGATAGGATAATATTCATATTTATTCAACCTGTATGATGAGCAATTAATCAAAGAAGCTGGATTATATGAAGAAAAACATGGCATCAGGATTGGAGGAAGACTTATTAAAAACCTGTGATATGAAGATGACACAACCTTGCTTGCTGAAAGTGAAAAAGACTTAAAAATACTTACTGATGAAGATCGAAGACCACAGCCTTCATTATGGATTGCACCTCAATGTAAATATAACAAAATACTCACCACTGGACCAATAAACAGCATTCTTATCAATGGAGAAAAGATTGAAGTTTTCAAAGACTTAACTTTT
>NW_006409116.1:53166-54601 GCF_000296735.1 Chrysochloris asiatica
TCATTTTTCTTCTGTGGAACCGCTAAATATTTCCAGAGAATCTGACACCAGATTTAGATTTGAAATATAAGTAGTCTTAGAATAGAAGATGCAGAATGGGGAAGGAAAGGATGATGACAAATGATTTATGACTGACTGAAAGGTACAGTAGCCTGAACACACTTAAAGACAGAATTTTGACCAAAACTCTACAGCAACTAGGTTTGGATATCAAACCATTTTTGAATATACCAATCCAGGAAGCAAGCCATGCAGTAACCTTATAATTGTGGGTCCAACGTTGCCAGGGCTTAACTATTAAGTGAAAGCTAGCCTCTTCACTTATTCAATGTGTATGTTAAGCAAATAATCTGAGAAACTGGATTATATAAAGAAGAACATGGCATCAGGATTGGAGGACAACTCATTGAAAACTTGCAATATGCAGATCATACAAGTCTGCTTCAGAAAGCGAAGATGAATTAAAACACTTAGTGATGAAGATCAAAGACCATAGACTTCTGTATGGGTTGCACCTCTATGTAAAGCAAATGAAATTCCTCACTTGGAACCAATAAATAGTATCAAGATCAATGGAGAAAAATTTGAAGTTGTCAATACCTCATCTTTTCAGAACAAACCATGAACACTTTAAGTCAGCAATAAGCGCTTTAACAGTTTAGACCACCAAGGTATTCCAAGATTTTGGAATAGGCGAAGACTTTGGTAACAATAAAGGAAATCACTGGGAAAAAATTTCCATGATGCTAATTAAAATAGGAAATGTATTTTGTTGTGAAGATTTCTGGAATTATACTTAAGACTTATTGTTGTTAGTCAACTCTCAAGTTGACTCTAATTCAGGAAAATCTTATATATAAACGACAGAAATGCGTCTCTGTTCTGAGGTATCTTCGTGATTGTTACTATGAGTCTTACCAATAAAAACAACAAATACAATGGCAACAAATAATCACACAAAAATTATAAAAATCAAAACAATGTGCAACAAGTATCTTACAACTCATAGTGACCATATGCTTCATAGAGTTGTTGTTATTTGTCGCCATGTCCATACCAACCCACAGCAACCTTGTACAGGATTTCCAAAGCTGTAAATAGTTCTGATAGCTTATTCAACTCAAGGTTGGACTGCTCAAGGTCAGCAATTTTAAACTGCTTGCCTTTCCACAGGTAAAAGATGAGGCTTTCTGCTCCCATAAAGATTTATAGCTATGGAAACTCTATACAAGGTTGTGATGAGTAGGAACAGAATCCATGGCACAGCACCGTGACCACCACTAAATCTTTACAGGAGCAGAAAGCTTCAGCTTAGCAGCCCAACTAATAAGATTTCTTTATATGATTTTCTCTGCTGTATTCTTTACAGAAAAAATATAATTACTTAATCCCCTAATATTTGATGAGGTTGTGTGATTTAGAAGCACCAATCTTT
>NW_006409116.1:57786-60230 GCF_000296735.1 Chrysochloris asiatica
GCTGTGCATGGGGTCGCTATGAGTCGGTTCCGACTCGATGGCACCTGACAACAACAACAACCATAAGCCTATCACTGCAAAGTCTTCATAGAAACTGATTGTTGGCAGATGATAAATGAGATGTAAAACTATTGCTTCATAGATTTGGAGATTAACAGATAGAACACTCATGAAACTATGTGCAATGCTCAGGAGCTAAGCAGTTTTCACTCATAGAAATATAATTCCTTCTCCAAAATTATTTTTTATAAAGTAAACAGATTAATAATTAATTAATTCATACATAAATTTGGGAGATGTTATACCTTTTTAAAGCTGCAAATTGAAGTTAACAGATGAAAATCAATTATGTCTACTAAGCTATTCACAAAGGTATAAATTCTTAATCAGAATTTATTATAAGGCTGACAATACAGTTTAACAGCAGTACTTAAATCTTGATCAGATAATTCAATTTTCAGATTTAAAGCATTCCACCCCCCTTGTTTTTTCTTGGGGTAAATAAAAAGATACACTTTTAATGTAAGCATTGTAAAACAATTATGATATTACCTACTAATAATGCATACAAGGTATGACACATACATATGAAATAAAAATTAAATTTCAGAAAACATATTGTTCAAAGGTGTTTAGAATTTTGCATATACTTTATGACAAATTTGCACTTGATTTTAAAATTAATATTGGCAGAGTTTGTAATCTTAGGATGAGCCAGATGGCAATTTTTTCTAAAACTCATATTTTTCAAACTATTTCAAAAATTTTCTTAGACTTACTCTAATAAAGGGATACTTCAGGAGAGTGTAGTATCTTATGAAATGGAATCCGCTGTCCTATCACCACTGTCTTTGTGACAAGAAGTTCCATTATCATCAACTTATTCAGAAGAATGATAAGTACCCAAAGATGCTTTGTAAGACTTGCCAATACAAAGTGCCTTCATGATTGTGGTAGATGATTTTGGATATTTTCATGTTAATTTCTGTTTTATCCCAGTAATTTTTTTATTGACAGTCTATTACATGTAAAGACATTATTTAGAGTGGATATTGATGAATCTTTTGAGGTTCCGTATCAGCTGAAATAAACATGATGACAGCAGACTTCTTCGGGTTTAGAGATTTTGAAGTCTCATTTCCTTCAGCAACAAAAGTTCTACCTTGTCTTCCTGAACAGTAGATATTCTTGCATAATGAGAATAAATTCATAGAACGTAAATTTTGTTATAATTTCTGGAATTTTTATTGATAAAAGTATCTCAAAATAGTATTTGAATATATTTGTTTAGTGTATTAGTTTCAGTATTTTATTGTGTCTCTTAATCTTGAAAATGCATATTCAAACCTGCCTCAAGCTAAAAAAGGACAACTGTATATTAATATTTACAGGAAGACCATTAAGGGATAGGTCGAATTTTAGTCATTGTTTGATATCAGAATGAAAGAGGAAAACACATTGCTTGGTAAATAAAAATCTACATAAGTGGTCATACAAATTGTCATGTATATCACACATATATGAATATAATGTTTTGTTTTTAATATAAAACTATTTATTGACCCCCATTTAGCAGTTTATTTACAATAAAGTAAAAAATATACAATTGGATTAACATTCGCATTACTACAAAGTTACTTTTCCTGGCTTCAGCTGTACCAGTAACCAAATACTGAGAAGATTGAACCTATATGTAAGGAATGGGTTGGTATAAAACAGAAACCAAAAATCTGCACAGACCAATAGTTTTCAAGATTGTTCACCCATTTATGCCAGCAGGTCCTTAACAGCAATGCTTCTAACCATTGTATTAGATTCTTACCAGCAATGTGTTAGACATTCCCTGAATCATCACCTTTTAGTAAAACACAGGGATTCCAACTTTTTGTAAAGGAATGGCTATCTAAATGAATCAAAAGGCCACTTAGCTCAACCTTATTTGGCTTAATTAAACATATTATTGGTCCAGTTTTCTTATCTGGCTAGGGAGGATTTTAGCAGAGATAAGATTTACCATTCAGGGAATTTTGCAAATAAACAGTTTCAATTAATTATATGACTATCTCAATATGGATTTCGATAATGATGTTTCAACTTGTCCAATTAATTATTGGATAATTTATTTGATCTGAAATCTTATGGCTTACTTTTTTTTTTTTTTTTTTTTTTTTTTTAATTTTACTTGTGTAGTTCTATTTCTTTGAGAACATTAGTTTTACAGCATCCCTGAAACACTACATACCAGTTTTGTATAGAATTGTTTTGCTTTTGGTGAATGTAAAATTAAACCAAATAAATTTACATATACTCAAAAATAACAGAATGGTCCTTAGGCATATATTTATGGGTTAAACCCAAGTTCTGATTCAGTAATGACTAGGTAAAATTTCCCAATATTTAGAAAAGCTATTCTCTAATACAGAGAAAATAATATACATGCTATC
>NW_006409116.1:60590-64651 GCF_000296735.1 Chrysochloris asiatica
ATTATTGAGCATCATCTGGACAAGAATGCTAAGTTAGTCTTTCTTCATAAAATGCAATTACCATTTGAGAGCATTTCATGTTTGCCTATTTTGCTAGCACTAAGTCTGCCTCATCTGAATCTTTCCATTTCATGAGAAACATGAATTCTCCACTGCTGTCTGTGGCAACAATTAATCTCTCAGGATCAAGACCTCTGGCAAAGCCCCTAGGGTTTGTCAGGAGCATCTCTTTTTTTCTTTGATTTGCTGTCATCAGAGTCACTGTCATATAAAGATCTCCTTTTTGTTTACCAGCTTTTTGAGAATTCAGGAATGCCTCAATTAATTCTGGACAATCTAAATTTTCTTCAGGTTCCCAAGTATTCTCAGCATCTGTAAATCCTTTCCACTTCAGGAAATACTCCACCTTCCCATTAACTAGCACTTTTTCTACCACAAATTCATTGGGTTCTGCTTCTTCGACTTTTTTATTGTTTCGATTCTGTTTATTTTCCATTTTTTTCAATGTAGTTTTATTGGAGGCCATTTTTAATTGCAGACTTGAAGAGCTCTTACTCACCTCCTCCGAGCTGCTCTGGCTCCGGGGTCTGCAGCGTCTCGGTAACTGCACGCCTCCAGCTTGAGCCACATCCGAGGAGGAAGGGGAGGCTGGGGGAGAGTATAGTGTTTTAGTGATGACAATACCCAATTATTTGATGAATAAATTAGTCCAGAAAGGTTAAATGATTTGTCAAAGTTACTAATCTAATTGTTATCTGAGTTTGATCTACCACTGGAGTCTTCTCATTGTGTCCAATGTTAAACCAGCACAGGCATGCTTATTTTAACAGTATCTCCGAATGAAAGATTTTATCCTTTCTTACAATTGTTGATTAAAGACTTTAAAAAAGGACTAACATAATAATTGTTAATGTCTTTGAAATAAATACATAATTTTAGTTTTTTTAATAAACAGGGCCCTAAAAACATAAATTAGTCACTTTCCAAAAAAAAAAAAAAAAAAGAATCAATATTCATATTAACCCAATGCTTATTCAAAATTATAACTTTTCAAAAGAAAATATTTGTAAAAAAATCTGCATTCTATTATTAATTTACAGTACTCAATTTGTAGCTGTGATATGAGATGACACCACACAGGTTCACAATGTCAAAGAAGCATTATAAAGGCATCTGTTTTTTTTTAATAAATATTTAAGTAGAAAATGCTTTAGTTAATCTGATTTGTTTTTTAGTTAATTTTAAATCCTCACTGGTCCTTGGAAAGCCTTCTAAGGAGGATTTATTTTTAACAATCCTCAGGTTAAAATGGTTAACAGCTAAATTAAGAAGCTAAACCTTCAGTGACCTAAAAGGGAAAAGGTGACAGCACAAATGAGTAATTTGTAGAAGTGATGTACTTTATCCCAATTAAACACAGGAAAGAAATGAAGAGAAATTTGGTCATTGAACAGGATAATTTTAGAATTAGAAATAATTTTAAATAAAATGGAAAGACTTGGCATTTTTTAAGCCATTCTGTATCTAACTGTAATTCTCAAATTATGTGATATTTGTAGTAGTAACATTGCTGTTGTTAAATAGTTCTAAATCATAGAGACACTGTATATGGTTCCTTGGGATGACTGGTGAGTTTAATTCACTGAACTTGTATTTAAAAACTACATTGTAGTCTAGTGCCCACAAAGCCACACTTTCATTTAACTGTAAAAGAAATCAGGTAACTCAATCTCATTTATTTTCAAATAAAGTAGCAGAAATGCAGAAAGACCATTTGAAAATATCAACATTCTTTAGCAGGTCAATGAATTAGAAATCCCATCTTCTATTCAGCACATAATTCAATATATAACTGCCATCCCCTGACATTGTTTATGTTATTGTTGTTGTTGTCAGATGCCATCGTGTCAGAACCGACTCATAGCAAGCCCATGCACAGCAGAACACAAAAATGTCCGATCCTGGGCCAACCTCACTACCGCTGACACACTTGAATCCGTCAATGATGCCACCTGGCCAATCCATCTCATTGGGGGTCTTCCTCTTTTTCTCTGACCCTCCACCTTACCTAGCACGACATCCTTCACCAGCGACTATTCCCTCCGGACAATGTGTCCAAAGTATGAGAGACGAAATTTAGCCATCTTGGCCTCCAAGGATTACTCTGGCTGCATTTTTTCCAAAACAGATCTATTGGTTCTTTTGGCAGTCCATGGCACTTTTAGTATTCTCCCCCAACACCACAACTCAAAGACATCAATTCTTCTACGATCTTCCTTATTCACTGTCCAGCTTTCGCATCCATATAAGATTATTGAAAATACCATGGCTTGGGTCAGGCGCACCTTAATCATCAAGCTGACATCTCTGCTCTTCAGTACTTTAAAAAGTTCCTGTGCAGAAGATTTGCCCAATGCAATATGTTGTCTGATCTCTTGACCGCTGCTTCTGCGAGTGTTGATCGTTGATCCAAAAAGAATGAAATCGTTGACAACTTCAATCTTTTCTCCGTTGATAAGAATGTTGCTTATTGGTCCAGTGGTGAGGATTTTTGTTTTCTTGACATTGAGATGCAATCCATTTCGAAGACTGTGCTCTTTGATCTTCATCAGTAAATGTTTCAAGTCCTCTTCACTTTCAGCGATCAAGGTTGTATCATCTGCATATCACAGGTTGTGTTCCTCCAATCCTGATGCTACGTTTTTCTTCATAGAACCCAGCTTCTTGTATTATTTGCTCAGCATACAGGTTGAATAAGTATGGTGAAAGAATACAACCCTGTCTCACACCTTTCCCAATTTTAAAACATTCAGTGTTCCCATGCTCTGTTCGAACAACTGCTTCTTGGTCCAGGTACAGATTTCTCAGAAGTACAATTAAGTGTTCTGGAATACTCATACTTCTCAATGTTGTCCATAGCTTGCCATGATCCACACAATCAAAAGCCTCCACATAGTCAATAAAACATAGGTAAACATGCTTCTGATATTCTCTGCTTTTAGACAAGGTTCATAGGACATTAGCAATGATATCTCTCGTTCCACGGCCTCTTCTGAGTCCAGCTTTAACCTCTGGAAGTTCTCTGTCAATGTATGATTGTAGCTGTTTCTGTATTACCTTTGTTGTTGTTGTTAAGTACCGTGGAGTCGGCTCTGACTTATAGTGACCTTGCACAGGGTTTCTGAGGCTGTAAATCTTTACTGGAGCAGAAGGCCTCATATTTCTCCCGTGGAACTGCTCGTAGTTTTGAACTGCTGACCTTGAGGTTGGCAGCCCGACTCGTAACCACTACGATACCAGAGTATTACCTTTAGCAAAACTTTACTTGCTTGAGATATCAAAGAGATTGTCTGATGATTTCTGCATTCTGTTGGGTCATCTCTCTTTGGAATGGGCACAAATTATTGTTAAGTGCTATCAAATTGTTTCTAACTCTTAGATACTCATTATAAGGATTCTGAGGAGCAGCTTGGTTGAGTTTGAACTAACAGTCTTTTGATTACCAGTCCAGTGCTTATCCTATAGCACAAGATTTGTTGTTGTTGTTCAGTGCCATCGAGTTGGTATTGACCCATAGCAACCTTATGCACAGCAGAATGAAACACTGCCCAATCCTGAGCCAGCCTCACTATTGTTGCCACGCTTGAGCCCATCGATGCTGCCACGTGGCCAATCAATCTAATTGGCGGCATTCCTCTTTTCTCTGATCCTCCACTTTACCAAACATGATATCCTTCTCCAGGAGCTATATCCTCCTGACAACATGTCTCTTCCATCTTGGCCTCCAAAGAGAACTATGGCTGTACTTGTTCCAAAACGGAACTATTGGTTCTTTTGGCAGCCCATAGCACTTTCAATATTCTCCTCCAACACCATAACTCAAAAGCATCAATTCTTCTACAGTCATCCTTATTCACTGTCCAGCTTTGACATGCATATTAGGGTATTGAAAATACCATGGCGTGGGTCAGGCGCACCTTAGTCCTCAAGCTGACATCTTTGCTATTCAACACTTTAAAAATGTCTTGTGCAGCAGAATTGCCTAATGCAATACGTCGTTT
>NW_006409116.1:64921-69539 GCF_000296735.1 Chrysochloris asiatica
CATATTCTATTAGAACAATCACCTCTTGGTCCAGGTACAGATTCTTCATGAGCACATTTAAGTGTCCCAGAATACTCATACTTCGCAATATTGTACACACAATTGAAAGTCTTTGCCTAGTCAATAAAGCACAGGTAAATATCTTTCTGATATTCTCTGCTTTCAACCAAGAGCCATTAGATTTCACGGCCTCATCTGAATCCGGTTTGAACCTCTGGAAATTCTCTGTCAATGTATGCTTGCAGACATTTCTGTATTATGTTTAGTAAAATTTACTTGCATGGGATATCAAAGAGATTATTCACTGACTTTTGCATTCTGTTGACTCACCTCACTTTGGAATGGGCACAAATACGGATCTCTTCCAATCAGTTGGCCAGATAGTTGTCTTCCAAATTTCTTGGCAGAGATGAGTGAATGTCTCCTGTGCCACCTCACTTTCTTGAAAGATTTCAGTGTTTTTTCTATCAATTCCTGATGCCTTGTTCTTTGTCAATCCTTCATTGCACTTTGGACTTCTTCCTTCAGTATCATTGGCACTTGATCATATGCTACCCTTTCCTTTTGGTACAGTGACTCCGTGTATTCCTTCCATCTTCTCTTGATGTCTTCTACACCATTCAGTAATTTGCCCAGAGAATCTTCAATAATGAAAGTAGAGGCTTGATTTTTTTCTTCAGTTCCCCCAGCTTGAGAAATGTTGAGTGTGTTCTTCCTTTTTGGTTGTCTGATTCCATATCTTTAAACATTTTGTTGTGATACTTGGCTTTATCTTCTCAAGTTGATCTTGACATTTTCTGTTCAACTCTTGGACCTCCTCAGTTCTTCTATTTGCTTTAGCATCTCTACACTGGAGAACAAGTTTCCGTGTCTCTTCTGATATCCATTTAGACCTTTTCCTTCTTACGCCTCTTTTCAATGACTTTTTTGCTTTCTTCATGTATGATGTTCTTTATGTCATCCCACAACTCTTCTGGTCTTTGGTCTTTAGTGTTTAATGTATCAAAAGTCTTCTTCAGATGATCTCTAAATTCAGGTGGGATATATTCAAGGTCATATTTTAGCTATCATGAACTTGCTTCCATTTTCTTTAGCTTCAGTTTGAATTTGCATATGTGTAATTGATGGTCTTTTCCATAGTCTGCCCCTAGCCTTGTTTTGAATGACGATATGGAGCTTTTCCATCGTCTCTTTCCGCAGATGTAGTCGATTTGATTTCTATGTATTCCTTCTGGTGAGGTCGGTGTGTACAGTCATCTCTTATTCTGTCTCAAGAAGGTATTTGAAATGAACAAATCAATGGTTTTGCAGAATTATATCATGCGTTTTCCAGCATCATTTCTATCACCAAGGCCATAGTTTCCAACTATGGATCCTTCCACTTTGCTCCCAACCTTTGTGTTCCAATCACCAGTAATGATCAATGCATCTAGATTGCATGTTTGATCAATTTCAGATTGAAGAAGTTGGTAGAATTCTTCTATTTCATCCTCACTGACTTTAGTGGTTGTTGAATACATTTGAATAATAGTGGTATTAACTGGACTTCCCTGTAGGTGTATGGATATTATCCTATCACAGATATCATTGACTGATCTGGATATGTTCTTTTTGACAATGAATGCACCACCATTCCTATTCAATATGTCATTTCCAGCATAGTAAACCATGTGGTCATCAGATTCAAAATGGGAAATGCCAGTCCATTTCAGCTCACTAATGCCTAAGATATCAATGTTTATGCCTTCCAATTCATTTTTGACAACTTCCAATTTTCCCAGATTCATACTTCGTACATTTCATGTTCCAATTTTCAGTAGAAGTTTACAGTTGTTTCTCTTCATTTTGAGTGCTTCATCAGCAAATGAAGGTCCTATGGGCTCTTCTCCCATGGGCTTTACTCCATTTGCGTCATGACGGTTAACTCTATTTTGAGGAGGCAACTCTTCCCCAGTTGCATTTTTAGTGACTTCCAACCTGAGGGGCTCATTTTCTGGCACTATATCTGATAGTATTTCTCTACTCTTCATAAGTTTTTCAGTGACTAAATATTCGGAAATAGTTTGTCACTCATTTTCCTGGTCTTTCTTTGTCTGGAAGCTCATCTGTAACATGTCCACCATGGGTGACCCTGCTGGTACTTAAAAAAATGGTGGCATAGCTTCTAGAATCACAGCCTCTCATAAGCCACCACAGTATGACAAACTGACAGATGAGTGGTGGAGCACAACCCTAGGACTCCACAAATATTATAGATGTAATGCATTTGTGATGTCTGTATTAGTTAAGAATTTGACTATTAGTTAAAAGGTTGAGTACACAAACCCACACAGAGGTGGCTTCAGAAGATAAGCTTTACACTCTGCTTCTAAAAGATTATAGGATTAAAAACCTTATTATTTAACCTTGTGCTGGAATTGGCTTGATGACAAGTAACAACATCATATATACTTATTATGATTTCTTGACTACTGCTTTCAAGCTTTACAGACTGTATATATACTCTTTGTTTATATTTTACAGTAGCAATACTACTATTTAATTTTGTATTTAGACTAAGTCAGATTTATATGAATTTTCATTTAAAAACAAAAGTATGTTTTTCCCCCTTTTTTATGCCCAATTATATATGGTTATGATCCATTACATAAGCAAAAATACAGAAGTCTATCTTGTGTTGAAGTCACTTCTAAATCATGGTGATTACATATGGTGCAGAATAACATTGTGCCCCATAAGATTTTACTATTTGCACAAATGAATAAGTAATACTAGCAATGAGGTTAAGTATTCAAACTCATTCAGAAGTACTTGTGAAGAAAGGACTAGCAATCCATTTCTGTAAAATAATAACACCAGTTACTTTATTGATCTGATGACTGGGGGATCTTTGCTGAAAGTAGAGAATATCAGAAAGATGTCTATCTGTACTTTATTGACTATGTGAAGGTTTTTTTATTGTGTTGATCAAGCTATGTACAACAATGCAAAGTATGAGTATTCCAGAACACTTAATTGTGCTCATGAGGAATCTACACATGGGCCAAGAGGCACATGTTCAAACAGAACATGGGAACACTGAATGGTTTAAAATTAAGAAAGGTATGCAACAAAGTTGTATTCTTTCACCATACTTATTCAACCTGTTTGCTGAGCAAATAATCTGAGAACTTGGGTTATATGAAGAAAAACGTGGCGTCAGAATTGGAGGAAGACTCATTAACAACCTGCGATACGCATATGATACAAGTTTGCTTTCTGAGAGTGAAGAAGACTTAAAATATTTACTGATGAAGATCAAAGAGCACAGCTTTCAGTATTGATTGCATCTCAATGTAGAGAAAACAAAAATCCTCACAACTGGACCATTAAAAATATTCTTATCAAAGAAGAAAAGATTGAGATTGTCAAGGACTTTATTCTTCTTGGATCAACTATCAACACTCAAGGATGCAGCAGTCAAGAAATCAAATGATGTATTACATTAGGCAAATCTGGTGCACAAGACCTTTTTAAAGTGTTGAAGAGCAACACTTTAAAAGACTAGGGTGCACCTGATCCAAGCCCTGGTATTTCAATAATCTCACATGCATGCGAAAACTGGACAGTAAATAAGAAAGACCATAAAAGAATTGATGTCTTTGAATTATGGTGTTGGAGGAGCATATTGAAAGTGCCAAAAGAACCAACAGATCTGTGTTGGAAGAAGTGCCGCCAGAGTGCTTCTTGGAAGCCGGGATGGCCAAACTTCCTCTCTCATAGTTTGGACATATTATTAGGAGAGACCAGTCACTGGAGAAGGATATCACGTTTGGTAAAGTGGAGGGTAAGAGAAAAACAGGAAGACCCCCCAATGAGATGGGTTGGCCAAGTGGCAGCATGAGTGGGCACAAGCATGGTAACAATGCTGTGCATAAGGTTGCTATGGGTAGGTATTGACTTGATGACACCTTAACAACAACAACTTTATTATGCTTGGTTCTCCTCTGAAGCTCTTTATGTGTAATGTGTTAGAATCTACTGACAACCTTACAACAACAATTTTATAGACACAGATCAGCAAGCTTTTCTTCTGCACTACCACTATGTATGTCAACAGCTTTCACATAATTGGCTTTAGTTGCCATCAAGTCTGCTACAACTCATGTTGTTTTTGTTAATTGCTGGTGATAGGTTCCATCTCACAGCAACCCTGTATTGGGTTTCTGAGGAGCTGCTGGTGGGTTTGATCTCCTGACCTTGTGATTCGCATTCCAGTGGTGATCCTACAGCACCAAAACCATGACCATGAAAGGTTTTCTGCGGAATGACTGGTAGATTTGAACAATCAATCTTGTGGTTAGCAGTAAAGTTCTTATCCTATAAGAATACATCAGGAACCTTTTCACTTAATGTTGTTGTTTTTAAGTTCTGTCATGTCAGTTCTGACTGACAGCAACCCTGTATAGGGTTTCTAAAGCTGTAATTTTTGAAGGAGCAGAAAGCCCATGAAGCACCTTGTAGACTCTAACCACCAACTTCCTAGTTCACAATCAAATGTTTATGCTACAGTGTCAACATGTTCTTCTCTCATTTAATTGTAAGTACTATCAAGTTGGTTTGGACTCATAGCTCCCCT
>NW_006409116.1:70584-72382 GCF_000296735.1 Chrysochloris asiatica
CTGCAACAGAATTTCATTTTGATGCAATAGTATTATAAAAGAACATTTGTTTTAAAAGACTGCAAAGTCATTTAAAAAATATTGTACGGTAAAATGAAGCAATAGCTAAAAGGGAAGTAGGAATTATTACTGAAGAATAAACTATTACTGAAGAATATTTTTTCTTTCTTTGGGAATTTTACCTTAAAATCATATCAAACTACATAAGCATAAAAGTAAAACAAGATACTTAAATTTCCATTTTTTTGTCTAGGGTTTTAATTTATGTATATGTTGGAAAAAAGAAAAAGGATTTACAACGATGTTAAAAAGTAACCAAGTTTTTTTGCTGTTGTTGTTGTTGTTTGTTTGTTTTTTATTTCTGATTTTTTTTTTTTTCCATTTACTAATGATTGCTGACCAACCTAACGGAAGAGATCCATATTTGTGTCCTTCCCAAAAGAAGATAATTCAACAAAATGTGGAAATTACTTATCAGTATCTTTCATATAATATGTAAGTAAAATTTTATTGAAGATAATTCAAACATGGTTGCAGCAGTACATCAACAAGGAACTGTGAGAAACTCAAGTTAGATTCAAAAGACGACTTGGAAGGAGGAAATAATTGCTGCTCTCATATGAATCTTGGCTGATAGAGTATAGCAGAAAGATGTTTACATTTGTTTTGTTGACATACAAAATGTACATTATTACGTGTATCATAAAAAAATGATGTATAGCATTGCAAATAAGGGAAATTCCAGATTATTTATTGTGCTAATATACTACCTATACATAGACCAATGTTGCTGTTAGGTGTTTTTTTATTGGTACCAATCAAAAAGACCTCATGCACAACATAACCAAATACTGCCCAGTCTTCTACCAACCTCACAATTATTGCTACATTCAACCTCATTTCTGCTGCCATTGCACCAATCCATCTTGTGAGGGTCTTCCTATTTTTTCACTGAACCTCCACCTTAATTAACATTATATTCTTCTCCAGGAACTGTACCCTCCTGACGTGTCCAAAGTATGAGAGAAAATGTCATACCATCCTGGTTTCCAACAAGCATCCTGGCTTCACCTCTTCCAATACAAATCAGTTTATTCTTTTGGCAGTCCACGGTATTTTCAATATTCTTCTCCAACAAAATAGATGAAATGCATCATTTTTCTATGGTCTTCTTTATTAACTATCCAACGTTCGCATGCATATGAGGTTTTTGAAAATACCATGTCTTGGGTGAACTTCACCTTGGGCCTCAAAGTGGCATCTTTGCTCTTGAACACTTTGAAAAGGTATTGTGCATCAGATTTGCTTAATCCAATATGTTATTTCTTGACTGCTGTTTCCATTAATATTGCTAGTTGAGTCAAGAAAAATGAAGAATTTGACAACTTCTATCTTTTCTCCATTTATATGGATATTGTTTATTGCTCCAGTGGTTAGAATTTTTGTTTTCTTTATATTGAGATGCAAGTTGTTAGTAATTATTTTGAGTTTATATCTCCCAATTGCCTTCTTGTCTGCATGGTTTCTGCTGAAACATCAGAACTTAATCTGATTTACTTGCCTTTATATGTGACTCTGCTCTTCTCTTGGGATGTGTTTAGGGTTTTCTTTTTGGCTTTGATTTTGAGGAGCTTGATTATTATATGTCTTGGTGACTTTATTTTGGGGTCTATCCTTCCTGGGGTACATTTGGCTTCTTGAATATTTATCTTCTCATTTTTCAAGATGTTAGGGAAATTTTCTTCCAGAAACTCTTAAACTGTCTTCTTTGTGGACTTCTCTGATTCTTCCTGTTCCA
>NW_006409116.1:72747-73371 GCF_000296735.1 Chrysochloris asiatica
TTGTTTGTCATTTCCAGTGGTTATGTGGGTTTTGTAATGCTTAAATTGTTTGTTGTTGTGTTTTTAAGCTTACTGTGTATCTCCTGGTGGATATGATCAGAAGATAGGCTTCCTTTTTTGCATGTAGTGCTTAGCAGCAGTGTTTGGCTCTTATCTCAATGGTGCAGTTATGGGATATGTTTGTAGCCTGGCTATATGGCCATGATTGCTGACTCTTCTTGGGTAACATCGTGAGATAAAGTTCCCACGTCCAGGAAAAATTTGAGATCAAAAGGACCAAGAGCAAGAACAATATAAATGCAGAGTCAAAAACCACCACTTTGAAACAAAAATAAAATTGTGCCAAGTGTCCAGTTGCCTTACTACACAAGCAATGCATGTGCACCGTAGAAGCCTCCAGTAGTGAGTGGGGGTGTCTGCTCCCTCTGTCCCCTCCTTTATTCACCACCATTCAGAGGTGCGCAGATAGATATTGACCAGTTAATGGGAGAAAGATTTACTATCTTTGTGTCTGAAGGTCAGTTAGGTATCTGTGTGTGCACAGCATAATTCTTGAGATAGTTATGTCATTTTATGTTGGGGTTTTACAGCTTGTTCATGTGGTTATTCTGTCAGGCCAGTCCA
>NW_006409116.1:73851-76758 GCF_000296735.1 Chrysochloris asiatica
CATTTCCTACCTGGCTGTCTCTGCTCCCCGCCAAAACCAGAAAACACTTCCTGCTATCTTGATGCCATATTTTTCTTCATATTTTCCAGCTTCTCGGATTGTTGGCTAAACATACAGATGGAATAAATGTGGCGAAAGATAACAACAATGGGACATACTTTTCCTAATTTTAAACCATTTGTTGTTCCATTGTTCTGTTTGAGCAAATGTCTCTCAGTCTATGCACAAGTTCCCAGGAGTACAATAAGTGTTCCAAAATGTTTATTGTGCAAAATGTTTTCCATTGCTTATCATGAACCACACAATTTGAAAGCCTTGGCGTAGTTAGTAAAACACAGGTCTTTCTTGTATTACTTGCTTTCAGTTAATATCCTTTTAATGTCAGTAATGATATCCATCATTCCATGTCCAAATCTGAATATGGCTTAAATTTATGGAAATTCTCTGTTGATGTATGATTGAAGCCATTTTTTTGTGTGTTATCTTTAACAAGAGTTTATTTGAATATGATAATAATGATATTGCCTGATGATTTCTACATTAAGTTTTTTCACAACTCTCAGGAATGGGCAAAAATATGGACCTCTTCCAGTCAGCTGGCCAGGTAGCTGTCTTCCAAATTTCTTGGCATAGATGAGTGAGTGCCCCCAGTGCTGCATGAGTTTGTTGAAAATTTTAAATTTGTATTCCATCAATTTCCAGTGCCTTGTTCTTTCACAATGCGTTCAATACACATTGAACTTCATCCTTCAGAATAATTGGCTCTTGATCATAGACTACCTCTTAAAATGCTTGAACATTGACTATTTTTGGTACAGTGACTGTGTTTTCCTTACATCTTATTTTGATGCTTTTTGCTTCAATCATTATTTTCTCCATAGAATTCTTCAATATTGTATGTAAAGGCTTGAATTTTTTCTTTAGTTCCCTCAGCTGGTAGTGTTCTCTTTTTGCTTTTCTAACTCCAGTTTTTTGGAAATGTGTTATATTATTATTATTATTATTATTACTATTATAAGTCTAATTAACTTAGTGATGTAGATTTAAAAAAAAAAAAAAAACTTTTATTGTGAATTGAGTGAAGGTTTACATAGCAGATCCTCAGTTTTACATTCAACAAATTATATGTTTTCTTTCATTATATGGTTGCAATCCCTTCCATTAACCAACAGTTAATAGCATTTACCTCTATTCACTCTAACCACTGCATTCTTCCCTGTGTCTTCCACCACACCCATCTTTCCTCTGCCAGCCTTCCTCCTTTTGTCCACTACCTGCCCCATCACCCAGGTGGAAGATCACCCTCTCTACCCTCAATTGCATGTATCATTTCCTCCTCCCCCAATAAAATATATATATACAGCATTCAATATTTTGTCATTAGACTCTTTCATTATTGCTACTTGACACTTTATTTTTTCTTCAGCTTCTCTCATTTTCAAAAATGCTGAGTGTGTGTTCTTCTCTTTTAGTTTCCTAAATCCAGGTCTTTGTACATTTCATTATATTTTATCTTCTCAAGCTGCCCTTGGAAATTTTCTGTTTAGTTCCATTTCTTCCTGTCAGTTTAGCTTTTATTTGTTCAAGTGAATGTTTCTGATATCCATTAGAACTTTTTTTTCCCCCTATCACATCAGTAGCGGAGACAGCATGGCTAGAAAGAACAGTGACTATCATGGCCCATTGTTGTTGTTGTTACATGACTTAGAGTCAGTTCCAACCCATAGCAACCCTGTATAATATTTCTGAGGAGCAACTGGTGAGCTTGAACCACCTACCTTGTGGTTCAAACCAACTTTGCAGTACAGTGCATTAACCCACAGTGCCACACCAAGACCCCATCATGGCTCGAAGAATGAGTAAAATGGATTGTCTCTGAGGAAGGAGAAAGGTTTATAGAATTTGTTATCTTTTGGGCCTTTATTGGCAGAGATTGCCCAAGTATGGCAGAACCCAAGGAGCTGCATGGCTGAAAGGACAAAGACTAGTGAGATGTGAAGAGAGGAGTTCTGGACCAGAAAATTGCTATATCCTAAGTTGTTTCAGATCTTAAATTGTACCCTGTTAACTTTTCTAATGAATCTCATTATCATGATTATAGGCTGTAAAACCAGAACAATGGGCTACCAAACCAAGCACAGAAGTTGAGTGCCCTATAAAGGATGATTGGTGTCAGAAGAGGATAAAGGATGTTGGAGAGTAGAGGTATGCCTGGCCTCTCTTTTATAGGAAATGACCTTTAAATGAAGTGAAATTTGATTCCCCTTCCTCCTTATAAAGTTAGAGGAAGTCAGATATGGCCTATATACTCTCCTTGCACTGTGTCAAGTTTTATGTTTATCAGCATCCTTCAATATATATTCTCAGTGAGACTAGACTCCAAGTCATATATAAAAGCTTTTTTGGTGTTTTCTTTTATTATATCTCTTTCTTGTCACCTTTATATCATCCAAAATATATTATGGAATCAGACATAACTAATTTCATGAGTTTTTAACAGGTTCAAATAATAGAAAATTAACAACAGCGAACAGCAACAACAACAAACTAAGCAATTGAGGATTGAAAAAAAAGGAATTTTAGATTCCTCTAGCAAACATTGGAAACTCTAGATGGTGTTAGTTGTTAAGCGTTGGGCTATTAACCTAAACATTGGTTGCTTGAGCTCACCAAGAGTTGCCTGAGAAGAAAGGTCTGGATATTTGGTTGTTTTTTTTTTAATTGTGAATTCAGTTAAATTTTACATTCAGCAAATCACATACTTTGCCCATAACATGATTGCAAACCCCTCCATGCACCAACAGTTAATAACATTTACCACTATTCACTGTATTTACTTATTTTTTAAGTTTTTATTGTGGATTGAGTGAAAGTTACAGGGCAGATCACCAATTTTACATTTAAAAA
>NW_006409116.1:77663-79085 GCF_000296735.1 Chrysochloris asiatica
TGCAAGAAGTGCAGATTATTAAGTCAAAACTATCCTTCACTTACGTTTATTATTGTCTCTTGTTTATGCAGGTGTCTGCATGTAGGGGTTTGAGAATTTTAGCTAGTGACTGATTGTGGTGAGGTCTATGGGGTTAGAGTAGCTTGACTCTAATATGCTATCTGCTTTTGTGGCCTCACAAATGCAGTTACTTAGGTTTTCTAATGAAAGGGTGTAATTTACACAATTCTTTTTGTATTCAATCCACCAAAGCTGAAAGCAATTGTTGATAAGCTAGTTTTTCCTAAGGTTTGTAAAATTTGTAGTGAAAGGCTGTGAATATTGCCATATTATATATTTTTACAAGTAAATTCAGAGCTAACTTGAAGGGAAGATAGGGACTAGATTTTGAGAGTCATTTGCCATGCATAATGTCGCTCCTCCCGCTGTGGCTGTGCCAAGCAATGAGAGTTAAGTGCTTCCCGCACTCTTCTGACTTGATGGTCCTGGAGTCTTCTGTATTTGGACTGTAAGATTAACCCTTGCCCCATTTTGTTACAAAATTTCTACCTTTACAATTGTGACAGTTGCAATTAGTCACAGTAACAATTCCAAATTATTGAATCATAAGAATCTTATTCTCAACCAGGCCTTCCTCTTCTCTATCTCATCTCATGTCGATGGGAGTCTATGGAATATAGTCAAACTCAGTCCATATCTTCAATGCTGTCTTTTGCCCGACTTCCACTCACAAGTAGAACAATGGGATTGCCAACAAGTTTACATGCCTGTTCATTTGTTGCCTTTGAGTTTCAGTCTTGGAAGGGGTTTGTCCTGATGGGACTTGATTTCTTGCCTTGATGCCTTCCCAATGAACAACTGGCTTGTTCTTTTAGTAGACAGCTTTTTTTCCCCTTCTTCCTGTCTTTCTTTCAAGAAATATCATCTGTTCCACTAGTCATTCTGGATTGGTCTGCATGTAAGTTCAAGTGGGAATTTACCACATGGTTCTGGATGAGACTTGGGATTTCACCTAAGGTCCTATACACTAAAAGGCTATGCAAGAAGCCTATATCACTTGCAAAACCTGGAACCCATTTTAGGTATTCCAATAAGTGTTGAGCCCTGTTGAGGCACTACGGGTTAATGCACTTGACTGCAAGGTTGGTTCGAATCAGAAGGGTGGCAGTTCAAGCTCAACAGCTGCTCCTCAGAAAAGCTATACAGGGTCCCTATGAGTTGGAATCAACTTGGCAGCACATAACATCAACAACAAAAATCAGCTGAAGATGGGTACACAACTTTTCTATAATTATGTTTCCTAATAAAATAGACACTCAAGTGTCTATTTTACAATAGTAGGTAAGGGAAACCAATATATAAAAATGGTTAATGTTCAACCATTTCAAGAGATACCATATGAACAAGAGCCAATGATACTCA
>NW_006409116.1:81180-82137 GCF_000296735.1 Chrysochloris asiatica
TATTTTAACTTAGCATAATATCCTCAGGGTTCATTCATGTTATGCGGTGCCTTGTAATTTCCTTGTTATTCTTCAAGGTAGCATAATGTACAATTCTGTGTATATACCAAAATTTGTTAATCCAAAATTCTTCTAATGTTGGGCACTTACTCTGTCTCCATCTTTTTATTAATGAAATAGTGCTGTGATAAACATTCGTGTATATATATCTACTTGTGTTCAGGCTCATGTTTTTATAGATATATAACAAGTAGAGGAATTGCAGGATCATAAATTATTTCTGCTTCCAACTTTCTGAGGAAGTGCCATACTGTTCTCCAGGGAGGTTGGAACATTTGGCATTCCCACCAGCAATGTAAGAAATTTCCAGTCTCTCCACATCCTCAACAGCACTTACAGTCTTCTGCTTTTTTGGACTTTGTTGTTATTGCTAGTGTGAGATGATATCTCATTGTTGTTTTGATTTGCATCGCTCTGGTGTGGCCCTATGGGTTAATATGCCAGATTGCAAAGCCATTTGAACTGCAATTCAGTGGCTCAAGCTCACCACCTGTTCCTTGGAAACCCTATACAGGGTTGATATGGGTCGGTATCGATTTGATCGCACTTAATAACAACAATGGCTAATGAGTCATTGTATGGCACAGTGGTCTAATGCGTCAGACTGCAAAGTCATTTGAACTGCAAGTTCCGTGGCTCTAGTGCACTAGCTGCTACTTGGAAACCCAGTATAGGGTTGCTATGAGTCAGAATCGACTTGATGGCACTTAACAACAATAACAACAACACCTATGGCTAATGATCATGAACTTTTCTTCATATGTTTATTGGCTACCTTGGTGAAGTGGCTATTCATAAACCCCTTTTTTAATTGAGATATTTGTCTTTTTCTTGTGTTGCTGTTTCCTATATATTTTAGAAATTAGTTCCTCTTCTGACATGTCATTGCAAAAAAAA
>NW_006409116.1:84111-84646 GCF_000296735.1 Chrysochloris asiatica
CTTATAGCTCTGGGTAAGACTTCCACCACAATATTGTATAGGTGTGGTGATAAAGGGCATCCTTGTCTGGTTCCTGTTCACAAAGGATATGTTTTCTGTGTCTCTCCATTGAGAGTGACATTGGCTGTTGTTTTTTCAAATATGCTCTTATTTATGTTGAGGAATTTCCCTTCAATTCCTACTTTGTTGAGTGTTTTTCATCAGGAATTGTTGCTGGATTTTGTCAAATGCCCTTTCTACATCATTTGATATGATCATGTAGTTCCCCCCTGCTTTTTTTTTTTAATTTATATGATGGAGTACATTGATTTTCTTTTCTAATACTGAACCATTCTTGCCTCCCTGATATGAATCTCCCTTGGTTATGATGTGTTATTTTTCTGATGTGTTGTTGAATTCTGTTGACTAGGATTTGGTGAGAATTTTTGCTTCTATGTTTATGAAATATACTGGTTTGAAACTGTGTTTCATAGTGATGTACTTCCCAGGTTTTGGCGTAAGAATTATGTTTGCTTCTAATTTTAGTAGAATTGGT
>NW_006409116.1:84746-85240 GCF_000296735.1 Chrysochloris asiatica
TAAAGATTTTGGTATGTTGTGTTTTCATTTTCCGTTGTTTCTAGGTGTTTTATAAATTCACCTTTTATTTGTTCAACTATTCAATAGATTTTAAGCAGGTGTTATTCAGTTTCCATTTATATCATTACCCTTTCTGATATTGACTTCTAACTTTAAATCATTGTGATCTAAGAAGATGCTTTGTAGTATGCTGATGTTTGTAAATTTATGAAGGCTTGTTTTGTAGGAACAAAACACATTGTCTATCTGGAGAATGTTCCATGTGCTCAGGGAAATAATGTGTATTGTATGTTGTTGGGTCAAATGCACTGTACATATCTATGACATCAAGTTAGTATATTGCATTGCTTAGTTCCTCTGTGTCTTTGTTGAGTTACTTTCTGGTTGTTCTAGCCTATGTCGATAGTGATTTTTTAAATCTCCTACTGTTACTGTTTTCGCTAAAGGTAATACAGAAACAGCTACAATCATACATTGACAGAGAACTTCCAGAG
>NW_006409116.1:87615-88744 GCF_000296735.1 Chrysochloris asiatica
TCTATTATATATGTCTTCTTGGTTTGTGGGATGATCTATCATTCTTGGAGTTTGTTCAACTTCTTGAATGCTTATCTTCTCATCTTTCAAGAGGTTATGGGAATTTTCTTCCCAAAGCTCTTCAACCATCTCCTCTTTGGTCTTTTGAGTTCCCTGCTGCTCCAGGGATCCATTAGTTCTCAAGTTATTCCACTTCATGTTGCCCCACATGAATCTTAAACTTTCTTCAGATTGTTTTATCCTTTTTTCTGCATGAACTTCTATCTTAACATTATTGAGACGTTTGTTTTCAAATTAGCTGGCTCTGGCTTCCATCTCTTCAATTATCCTCCTTTGCACTTTTAGTGTATTGCCCATTTCTGATATTTTATTATTAATCACTTAGGCCTCTTTTTGTAGGTTTTACATTTTTTCCTAATGCTATTTCTATCTTATTTGATTGGTCCTGTAGCACTTTCCTGACTTCATCCTTATTTTTCTCAATCACTCTATGGAACATTTGGATGCACTTCAATGTCATTTTCCTGAATTCCTTATCTGGCAGATCCAAAGTCTGCCCTTCTTCCAGTAGGAAGTTCTACCTCCCATTCATTTGATTTGGCTTCTCTATCTTATTTCTAGGCAGGAGCTGAGATCATCAGTTGATTTTTGGACCTTTTCAGTAAGTAGATAAATGTTCATTGGTGTATTTTTTAAAAATGTATTATTGTGAATTGAATAGTAGTTTACATGTAAAAACATAAGTTTTACACTCATTATTTCATTCAATGATTACATTCTCCTCTGTGTATCATTATTCAACAAGATTTGCTTCTAGTTCCTCTGTGTGTTTTGTGGGCACATTTGCATGAAATACACTCAGGAATATATAATCATTTAAACAAAGAAAGGGCACATTCTGCAATCCTGCCTCCTGGCCGTCAGCACACAACTCTTCCCTTTCCATGAATATAGAGTCCTCAGTCCTCTCTATGTTATCACCTCGGCCTCCATCTGTGGTGTCACAGCTTCTCTGAATAGGGTCTCACATTCGGCTTGTGATCTTATCCTTTGATGGTCCTAGGGCTTTCTGTTCCTGTAATTTAAGATTAACTACTCCCCCTTTTTGTTACAACACTTCTACCCCTAC
>NW_006409116.1:94028-100373 GCF_000296735.1 Chrysochloris asiatica
GTGGAGGGTCAGAGAAAAAGAAGAAGACCCCCAACGAGATGAATCAGCCAGTTGGCATCATTGATGGACTCAAGTGTGGCAGCGGTAGTGAGGTTGGCCCAGGATCGAACATTGTTTCGTGCATGGGGTCGCTATGAGTCGATTCCAACTCGATGGCACCTGACAACAACAACAACAACAACCATATCAACAACAACAACAACCATATCCACAGCATCCTACATAATATGGCAGCACTGATCATCTGCCACGAGCCACAACTCAGAGAAAGCCTTTTTTTTTTTTTTTTGCTTCTGCTACAAATACCATTAGCAGTAAGCCTTCTATACTTATGATTATTTCTTTATATGCAATTTAGAGTTCCAGCATCATCCCCTGAACCTATTTCATCAAGTCTTTTGTGGTCTTGCTGGTAGAGGTCTGAACAGTGTGTCTCTTTAATCCAACTTCAAGTCTGGAAATTTGCTTTTGAAAGATTGGAGGAATGTAAATGCCATGGAAGACAGTTCTACTCTAAATCACATAAGATTGTTCTGAGTTGGAATTTAATTAATAGCAATAGAATACCAAATAACACCAGAAATATTTCAATATGTGTGTCGTATGAAAAAAATCTATTAACTTGAAGTTAGAAGATTACCTTCTGACAGTTTCACAATATCAATAGAGAGAGGGTCTTTTCCTGTTAGTGCTAATAGAACTCATGATGTGAACCTCATGATTATAGTTATGTTCTTGTTACCTGTCTCAGAGACACCACTGTAGTAAGAGATTGAGTATCATAATTGGTCAAGCTTTAGTACTGTGGAAATGTAGAAAAAGTTAGAATCTCTAAATATATATAAACTACAAATCAAACCAAACCAAGAATAATCCTTGCTTCTCCATGATTTTTCTTTGAAGATAAATATGTATTAAATTAATGCAGATAAATTATCCAGAAAACTTATATTTCCTCTTTGTGAGGATGTCTTATTTCAGATCTATACAAAATAATAATCTTGGTATGGTGTTGTAGAATAAGCAATGGACTTCTAGCTGCAGAGTTCAAACAAAGCTATCACTCCTCAGAAATCCTATATACATCGCTATTAGTAAGAATAGACTTGATAGCATTTGATTAGAATTACAAATCAAAACAAGGAGATATCATCTCACACCAGTTTCATTAGCAAATTTAAATAACAAACAATCAAACAGAAAACAACAAATGCTGGCAAGGTTGTGAGAGAATTGGATCCTACTATGTTGTTGGTATATGACTTGTGGTGTGATAATATAGGATAAATAATGCACTGCAAGCCACAAGGTTGGAGGTTCAAACCCAACATATTCTCCTTTGAAACTACGTACAGGATTGCTATGAGTTGGAAACAACAACACATTGACATTGGAAATGCTAAATGGTTCAACCACTGTTGAAAGTAGTGTGGCACATCATCAGAAAGTTGGAACCACACAACCAATTCCTATACTTGGTATATATCAACAAGAAATAAAAGCAGATACATGCACACCTATGTCCATCATAGCAATATCTACAATATCAAAATAAACAAACACAAAAAATGGAGACAACCTAAATGACCATATTTGGAAGAAAGGATAAACTAACTTTGGTACATACACACAATATAATATTTTGCAACATCAAAAAATAATTGAGTCTAAGAAACACCCCATAACATAGCTGAATCTGGTGAACATAAGGTTGAGTGAAATTAGTTAAACTTAAGAACAGAAAAGAAACATACTATTTTTGATAACTAGATGTGGAATCAAAGGAAGACTAATTCACTGTCTACAGGGTAGACACATATTAACTCAGGTGATGGGGAGGGGAATATATCAGAAGGCAGAGGGTAATATAAAAAGAGAGGGATGTTAGTAGAAAAATGACAAAAACAGATGAAGATACAGGGAGGTAATCAAGAGCAAAAGAGGATAGAGATAAATAATGTTATGTACTCAGACTTGGAACTACATTGTTCTTCAGGTAGATACATGGACAGATGTACATGCTAAATAGATATGGGAGGAAGACATGAATATATCTACAAATCTATAAGAGTTTGAAAGAGGCTATCTAATTTTCCCCAAAACACTACTATAATTACAATGGAACATAGTATGGGAAAAATTATGAAAATTTGTTGTTGTTGTTAGATGCCATCAAGTCAGTACCATCTCACAGCAACCTTATACGGAGCAGAACAAAAACACTGCTCAATATTGTAACCAACCTCAGCATTGTTGCCACACCTGAGCCCATTGATGCTGCCACTTTGCCAGCCCATCTCACTGGGAATCTTCCTCTTTTTCTCTGACTGTCCACTTTACCAAACATGATATTCTTCTCTAGCGATTGGTCCCACCTGACAATATGCCCGGATTATAAGAGATGAAGTTTAGCCATTATGACCTCCAAGGAGCACTCTGCACTTCTTCCAACACAGATCTGTTAGTTATTTTGGCAGCCCATGAAACTTTCAATATTCTCCTCTAACACCAGAACCCAAAAGCATCAATTATTCTAAGGTCTTCCTTATTCACTGTCCAGCTTTTGCATGCATATGAGCTATTGAAAATATCATGGATTGGGTCAGATGCACCTTCTTATATATATAAAATATCTTTAGAAAATGAATTGCTGGGTGTGGGGGTTGAGGACCATTGTATTTAGTGGACACCATGGTCAGTTGTCATAACATAGTCCACAAAGACAATATTGTGCATCCTACTTTGGTGAGTTCCTATTTCCATTTAAAGAATTGATGCATTTGAGAGAGCATGTGCTGATGCCTGACTCCTAATAGATCCTCAGAGATAAAGGTGTCAACATTATTATTTTTATTATTGTGTCTGTTTATTTGTCTCTCGCTATCTTCACACCTCCATTCTGGTGACTAGAGGGGTTGACTGAGTGAGTAGACACCACCGTCACCCCAGAGAGTTCTGCAACACAAGCACAGAGATCTGCTCAGAATTTAAAAGGTAAGGCCGCTCTTAAAACCAAACATCAGCACAAAAGTGGTTACAGCCAGCTCTGATTGATTATCACTAGGAAAAAAGAATGAATGGGGGCTGTGGAGCATGAGAGACATAGACTAAAAAAGCAACAGGCTGAAAGTGAAATCCTGAGTTATCTCATTGTAACCAACAGTGGCATATTGAAATTTCTCAGGCTGCTTAGAAGGCAAGAAGCCAAGAGAGGGACACTAAAGTCATACTCACATTTGGCAAGATAATTTTTTCTCCCGCTTCTCCTATTTTTCTGCAATTATATATTATAGTATCCAGTCTGTCTCTTTGCTGTTACTATTTTGTTTTTTGGCCTTCCCTTTACTTTTAGGGGACTCTTTTTCTCCCTACATTACCCAAAAAGAGACAGTAATTGTGGTCATACAGTCAACCTACAATCACACCCTGTAAAATTCCTCCATCCAGGCAAGAACTAATATCAGATACCAAACACAAGGTGAGCAGGAGTACCTGCAACAGTTATTCTGAGTTTAGTAATTACAAAAAAAAAAAAAAAAAAGAAAGAAAGAGGAAAGCCCATCTCCTGATTACATCTACCTGGAAGCAATCACAAAGCATAACAAAATATCACCATATATTTATCTAAGTATTAAGGTCACAGCTGAATACTGAATATGTCGAAGAAACAGATGATCATCACTGGACATGTCCAGAAACAAAATAAAGTGACTTAGACAAATGACCTGAAAGTAGACCTACACTCCATATTGGAAGGAGAGCAGGCTTTGGAAATGTCTGAGAAGGAATTCAGAAAAATGATCATCAAATCTATCACAGCACTTTACAGAGTAGTTTAGAAAAATAAGGAAAAGTCAGAATGCTACAGGGACAATAGAATAAGATAGATACAGCATTAGGAACAATTCAAAACTGACAGAAAGGATCCAAACAATTAATAATAGAATAATTTTGTTGTTAAGTGTCATCGAGTCATTCCTGACTCATAGCAGCCCTGTATAGGGTCTCCGAGGAGCAGCTGGTGAGCTTGAACTGCCAACTTTGCAGTTCAAATGGCTTTGCAGTCTGGCACATTAACCCACAGTGCCACACCATATAGACAATACACTGAAAGGGCAAAGGAGTAGAATTGAAGAAATGAAAACCGGAACTAGTGAAACAAATCTTTAAATACTACTAAGATAGAAGAGTAAGCAGAAAAAGGATAAAAAAATCCAAAGAAGGTCTAAGATTCATGTTGGACAACATGAACAGAAATAACTTAAGAACTATTGGCATTCCAGAAGAGGAAGAATCACACAAGTCCACAGAGGAGATAATTGAAGACCTCCTGGAAGGATATATCCCTAACATACTGAAAAACGAAAAGATAAGCACTCAAGAAATTCAACAAAAACCAGGAAGGATAAGCTCCAAAACAAAATAACAAAGATAAATAATAATCAGGCTCTCAAAAATCAAAGATAAGGAGAGAATCCTGAAAACATCTAGGGAAAAGATAAGTGTTACATACAAAAGCAAGCAAGTCAGATTAAGCTCAGAAACCATGCAGGCAAGTAGGGAATGGGTAGACATATATAAAACCTTGAATAAAAAACAAAAACAAACAAAACAAAAACTTAAAAAACAAAACCTGCCAACCAATAATCCTCTGGCCAGCAAAGCTGTCAGTCAAATACTAAGGTGCAATCAAAGTAAACCTGGATAAACAGAAGTTAAGGAATTTTGCCAAAGCCAAGCCTGCATTGAAAATCATTCTAAAGGGAGTTCTGTGGACTGAGAAACAATGAGAACGGACAAGAAGAAATTGACATATGGGAAAACACTACGTGAAACTCAACAAATGGAAGAATCAAAAAAAGAACAAAATTACAAGAACAAATTCAGAGGCTCTGAAGGTCAGTCTATGATCAACAAAATTACAACGTGAAAGAAGGTAAATGCATCAGAACAGACATGCAGGTGGTGGGAAGAACAGGTAGATTACAGGATAAAATAGACTGTATTAAATGGAGGGAAAAGTTAATAGAATATAAGGTAGCCTCAAAGAAAATTGATACTTCAAAACATACCAAAAAATGAAAATCCAAGAACATTAAAACTATGAAGCAACTGACATGAAAGAGACAAAAACTTGAACTCAGCACAGGAAAACATGCAGAACAAAGAAACCAGCAGCCATAAACACACATTAAAAAAAGAAAACAAAAACAAACATAATGACAGAAATTAATCCATACCTATCGATAATTACACTGAATGTAAATGGATTAAATGCACCAGTTAAGAGATGGAGAATGGCAGAACAGATTAAAAAAAAAAAAAAAAAAAATCTTTCAATATGCTGTCTGCAAGAGACACACCTTACACAGAAATACAAATACTGACTAAAAGTGAAAGAATGAAAAAAAAGTATACTAAGCTAATTGCAATTAAAAAAACAAAACAAAAAATGAGCAGGAGTGGCACTACTACTCTCCAAAAAGATAAAACTTTAAGGCACAAACCAGCATAATAGATAAAGGTGGACATTATCTCATGATTAAAGGGACAGTTGAACAAGATGACATAACCATGATAATATTTATGTTCCTAATGAAAAAGCTCCAAAATATATAAAGCAAGCTCTAATAGATATGAAGAAAGAAATAGATGAATATACAATAATAGTGAGTGATTTTAATACACTATATTCCAAAATAAAGAACAACCAGAAAGAAACTCGACAAAGACACAGAGGAATTACACACCATAGTCAGATACCTGGACCTCAGAGATGTGTACAGAGTATTCAATCCAACAACAGCACATTACACATTCTTTTCCAGTGCACATGGAACATTCTCCAGAATAAACTGTGTTAGGCCACAAAACAAAACTTCATAAATTTATGAACTTCAAAATACTACAAATCATCTTCTAAGATTACAATGCTACGAAATATAAAATAAAAAATAAGATCAATGAAATAAAGTCAAATACAAAGGAACTGAATATTACCCTAATGAAAAGGCACTGGGTAGTATAAGAAATAAAACGTGAATTCACAAAGTTCCTAGAAACACTTAAGAATGAAAACATAACACACCATAGTCTTTGGGACAAGGCAAAAGTAGTGCTGAGAGGAAAGGTTACTGCACAAACCCAAAAAGAAGAAAGAACCAAAATCAACATCAACACAATATGTACAACTAGACACAGACCAGAAAAGTAAACCTACAGTTAACAGAAGAAAGGAAATAATTAAGATTAGAGCAGAAATAAATGAGCTAGAAAACAAACAAACAAAAAAACTATGCAAAGGGTCAGTAGGAAAAGAAACGTTCTTTGAATGAACTAATAAAA
>NW_006409116.1:113545-114315 GCF_000296735.1 Chrysochloris asiatica
AAAATATATCAATGTCAAAGAAGGTACAAATGTAGCAACAGAGACCAAGATAGGTGGTGAGGATGCCAGGTAAATTACAGGATACAGAGGACTCTCTTAAATGGAAAGAAATTTAGTAGACAATAAGGTAACCCCAAAGAAAGTTAATACTTCACAATTTACTATGAAAATGAACTTTCAACCAGAACAAGCAAACATAAAAACGACGAAGAAACCAACAAGAAATAGGACAAAAAACACAAACCCAGCACAAAAAGGCATGCAGAACAAAAGAACGAACAGCACTACCAATAAAGAAACATAATAGCAGCAATTAATTCATACCTATCATAAAATGGAGGTCAGAAGAGACTCTGAAACTTGCTTTCCAGTGTAGAGATGCTAAAGCAAATGGAAGAAAGGAGGAGGTCAAAGAGCTGAACAGAAAATGTCAAAAATCAGCTGGAAAAAATAAAGCCAATTATAAAAAAATGTGCTAAAATCTGGAATCAGAAAACCAAAAAGGAAGAACACGCTCTGCATTTCTCAAGCTGGGAAAACTGAAGGAATAATTCAACCCTCAACTTTCGTTATTGAAAGATTCTCTGGGAAAATTATTGAATGATGCAGAATGCATCAAGAGAAGATGGAAGGAATACACAGAGTAACTGTACCAAAAAGAAATGGTTAATGTTAAACAGTTTCAAGAGGTAGCATATGATCAAGATCAAATGATACTCAAGGAGAAACTCTAAGGTGCATTGAAGGAATTGGCAAAAAACAAGGCACCA
>NW_006409116.1:116165-117113 GCF_000296735.1 Chrysochloris asiatica
CAGAAACCTATTTGCATCAAAGGATTTAATCAAAAGAGTAAAAAGTATCCCATAGAATAGGAAACAATTTTTTTTTTTTTTATAACTTATTAGACAAGGGACTAATTTCCAAAATCTATAGGAAATTACAACACCTCTACAAGAAAAAGAAAAGTAAAGCAATTGAAAAATGGGCACAGGACATAAACAGACACTTCATCAAAGTAAACATTCAGGCAGCCAATAAACATGAAGAAATGTTAACAATCATTAGCCATTGGTGGTGGTGGTGATGTGCCGTGGAGTCTGTTCCAACTCCTAGTAACCCTGAGCAGGGTTTCCGAAGCTGTAAATCTTTACAGGAGTAGAAAGCCTCATCTTTCTCCTATGGAACATCTGGTAGTTTCAAACTGCTGATCTTGCAGTTCACAGCCAGATTCCTAACCACTACACTACCAGAGCTCCTTTAGCAATTAGAGAGATGCAGATCAAAACAACAATGAGGTATCATCTTACACCAGCAATAACAGCAATGTTCAAAATCCAGAGGTTAATAAACTCTGGCAGGAATGTGGAGAGACTGGGATGCTCCTACATTGCTAGAGGGAATGCATAATGGTCCAACCACTCTGGAAAATATTCCTCAGAATGTTGGAAATAGAAATACCATATGATCCAGTAATTCCTCTAACTCGTATGTAGTCTCAAGAAAAAATGGACTATAGTATGTGTAGATATATGCACACCAATGTTCATAGCAGCACTATTCACAATAGCAAAAAGATGGTGACAGCCTAAGTGCCAATCAGTGGGTGAATAGATAAACAAACCTTGGTACATACACACAATGGAATTTTATGTTACCTTTAAGAATAATAAGGAAGCTGCAAACCACCGCCTAACATGGATGGACCTTGAGGACATTTTTGTTGTTGTTATGTGCCATGGAGTTGGTTCCAACTCATAGTG
>NW_006409116.1:118604-119567 GCF_000296735.1 Chrysochloris asiatica
AGCTAGTAGCTCCAAATACCAACAGAGAGGGAAGAAGTCTTCACATCAATTATCAATGTTAGCCCCTCTGTACATACACAGGGTAGATAGGGACAGGATACTTAGACTTTGTCTACCTAAAATGAGGAGGTTATAAAGGAATAAAGTGACTGGATTACAAGATTTCATGAGGAAGTTTAGTTTAAGAGTATGTGAGGAAAGATAGAGTCCCCAGTGAATAGTTTTCATCTTGTCTAGATGGGTCTGGTAAAAAGAGATGGGGAAAAAGAATATTATGATTCAATAGTGAGTAATTGTGATCATGACTAATTGCGACTGTCACAATTATAATGGTAGATGTTTTGTAACAAAAACTGAAGAGGAGTTAAACTTACAGTCCAAAAACAGATGACACTTTGACCATCAAACAAGGAGAGTACAAGCGGAATGCGGGAGGGACAGTATCCATAGAAGCAGCAACACAAGAGGAGGGCTTAGAGAGGCAGACCTGGGGAGAGGGAGTGGCTGAGGATACAAGATTCATGGGAAAGAGGGACTGAGAGCAGGTGGCCAGGAGCCAGACTTGCAGAATATGCCCATTGGTGGTATAAATTATTATATATGTCTGAGAGTTTAAAAAAACAAAACAATCAAACAAACAAAAAACCTAAAATGAATAGAGAGAAGTACTGTTAACTGATGGTGCATGGAGGGGATTATAATCATTGTGATGAAAAAGATGTACGATTCTGTGAATGCTCAAGGGGCACATTCTTCAGGCCAGTATCCATCCTGTAGATACTCAGCCTACTCAATCCATTGGCGTGGAGCCCCAAAGCTTCTCAGTCTTTCCATGCCACCACCTCAGCTGTCGCCTCTGCAGTTGCTGTTTCTCTGGGTAGGGATCTCTCATGTCATGCCACTTTTCCTTCTTGATGGTCCTAGGATCACCCTCAAATATTATTATTATTTTTTAAATTTACA
>NW_006409116.1:120421-123163 GCF_000296735.1 Chrysochloris asiatica
AACAACTTTTGTGAGTACTGTCTCAGATCTCAAAAGCTCACGAACAGCTGCCTAAGGTGCAGTTATTGGTCTCTCCATGTGTGGTAAAAGAAGAGTGATAAGAATTAAGGATGTTTGGAATCAGTTAGTACAACAGACTAATGGAACATGTGAACACTATTCTCCTTGACTCTGAGAGCAGAACTAGACAGTGCCTGACTACCACTACCACCTGCTCTGAAAGAATCACATTAGAAGGTTCCAGATAGAGCAGGAAAAAACATGGAAAAAATTCAAAATTATTTAAAAAGAAAGCAATAGAATGGTCAATAATTCAAAATCCAAATGGAAACATTTATCTAAGGACAAGTTTGTGAAGGGATGGGTAGGTGGGTAAAATGGAAGTAGGAACTATAGGGTGAAAGTGGGATAACTATTGTTACATGAAGGGGATTGTAATCATTTAGATGAAATAAAGTGTATTATTTGCTAATGTAAAACTGGTGATCTTGTCTCTAAACCGTCACTCAATTCATAATTAAAGTAATAATAAGAAGAATAATAAATAAGCATTGCATTTGGCAAATCTGCTGCAAAAGACCTTTTATGGTTTAAAGAGCAAAGATGTCACTTTGAGGACTAAGGTGTTCCTCTAATTTTCAACCAACCTTATATATATGCCAATACTGCACAAAAAAAAACACAAAAATTCAGAGCAGAATCAATGCATGTGAATAAAGATGCTGATGAAGAATATTGAAAATAGCCTCGACAGTTAGAAGAAAGAACAAATCTATCTTGAAAGAAGTATAACTGGATTGCATTTTGGATTAGAAGATGACAAGACTCATGTACTTTGAACATGTAATCAGGAATGACCCATCTCTGGATAAGGACATCAGGCTTGTTGAAAAACAATGGAGTGTCAACACAAAAGAGAAAGAAAGACCTTCAGTGAGATGGGCTGATACAACCATGGATCAAACATAACAAAATTTGTAAGAATGAAGTCAAATAATACATGGTTTCTTTCTTTTGCACATGGATAGGATAGCCATGAGTCAGAACTGAATTGAAGACACCTAAAAACAAAACTTGATTGATGACTACTTGAAAATAGCTTATACTTGTATTGTACAAATAATATAAAAAATAACTTTTAGGGAATATGGAATGTGGGTGAATGTGGACAAAACTCACTTCTGGAAATGACACTTGTGGTGTTGCATGTTGTTGTTGTTGTTGTTAAGTGCCGTCGAGTCAGTTCCGACCCATAGTGACCCTGTACAGGGTTTCCGAGGGTGTAAATCTTTACAGGAGTAGAAAGCCTCATCTTTCTCCCGCGGAGCAGCTGGTAGTTTCGAACCGCTGACCTTAAGGTCCACAGCCCGACTCGTAACTACTACGCTACCAGGTCCTCTGTTTCAGAACTTTTTTGTAATGTTATAATTTCTACCTGTTATGTGTATGTATGAAGTTCTGGTGTGGCACTGTGGGTTATGCGCTGGACTTCAAAGTCGGTTTGAACCACAAGGTCAGCAGTTCAATCTCACCAGCAACTGCTCAGAAACACTAGACAGGATTACTGTAGGTCGGAACTGACTTGACAGCATTTAGCAACAACAACAATAAATGTGTGTGTATGATATTTATGTGAGTACCTTATTTGTTAAAATACTGCAATAAGTATATAAAGAGCTAGATCATTTTTCATAATTTGTGAATTCTCACAAAGTTCATTCTACCCTCAATCTTCTTTAAAAAAGAAAATGCATGGAAACATTTGTTTTTATTTTTCGGCTTCATTCATACAAGTTTTGTTTATTTGGCTTCATTCTTAAAAGTTTTGTTATGTTTGATCTTCCAAATGCTGCTTTACTCACTCACTGAAAGAAGATACACCGGACAGCAGCTAACAATATCTTATTTGGAGGCAAATCTCATACTTCAATCTATTTCACAGGGATGCACTTAAGCACAATTATTCTTTGAGAGAGAATAATCTTATTAGTTAATTTGATTTTATTTTGATTCAAATCTCAAATGAGATTAAATCACCTGACACTTTACATAACATAAAGTTTGTTATCTGTTGTATGTAAGTTACAAAATTCAATATGTAAAACTCCAAACTAGCTTTTTTAGAAAAGGTGGAAAAAGTGCAAATTATGTATAGTTTGTGAATTGTCAATGTAGAAATAAATAATATAGTTTGGCATGAACAATGAAAATCTGTAACTCTTCAGTTCTCTTTTACTGACATGGACTTAAATCTAATGGTTGGCAGTGGTTATGTGCCATAGAGTCATTTCTGCCTCATAGTCCTGTACAGGGTTTCCGAGGCTGTAAATCTTTGTGGGAGCAGAGAGCCTCAACTTTCTCCAACACAGCAGCTGGTAGTTTCCAACTACTGTACCTGAGGTTAGCAGCCCAAATTGTAACCACTATACTACCAGAATTCCTATTGTGCACATTTTATAAAGAAAATTAATATTCGTTTTCACTTTAATTGTTCAATTGGAGAGCTGCTACAGAGGTGTCAAATAAAACTATAATATATAATAAGATTAGAGTCCTTCAGAGATCTAGCCTTCTGTTTTTAGAAAAGAAATATTATAGTTATTCATAAATTTGTATTTCTGTTAATATCAATCTAGCATAAAAAGCAAATATGTTGTAGGCTTTTTGTGTGAAGTAAGTAAAATTAGTAATTTTCTAAGTTATACTTATTGTTTCAGATTACTTCAAAATTTTAATTATATA
>NW_006409116.1:123588-127405 GCF_000296735.1 Chrysochloris asiatica
TAAGTGTCTTCGAGTCGGTACCGACCCATAGCGACCCTGTACAGGGTTTCCGAGGGTGTAAATCCTTACGGGAGTAGAAAGCCACATCTTTCTCCTGCAGAGCGACTGGTAGTTTCGAACCGCTGACCTTAAGGTTCGCAGCCCGATTCGTAACCACTACACTACCAGAGCTCCTAATAAATACGTTGTTCAGAGAAAGTGATAGAAACAATATAGAAGAAGCAATGAATATTATCACAAATATTGATTATACAGGCTAATAGAACAGTTGTTCAGAGAAAGTGACAGAAAGAATGTAGAAGAAGCAAGGAGTCCTATCGTTTGTCTTGAACTAGATAGATGTTAGGTACATTTTCATTTACTGAAAATGAAGGAAGATTTGATTTAACTTATTTTGGGGGTATTATACATAGGATCAGATAATTTATTTGGATATATTGAATAGCAAGTATCTATTAAATGTTATTATTGTTAGGTACTATTGAGTCCTTCTAACTTATTGAGTTTCCATGCGTCAAAGTAGAACATTCTCAAAAGAGTTTTCTTGGCTGTAATCCTTAAAGAAACAGATTGATAGGTATTTCTCCCAGAGGGTAGATTCAAACCAATGACTTTTCAGTTAATTAACACCTGAATGCTTACCAATTATACCACCATGCCATGTCACCTTCTGAATACTTTGAAATAGATGCTCATATAGTTAAAAATTTATGGATACTAAATAAGTAGTCATTGGTGATAACATATATTTGGGTTCAGTCAGATTAGTGAGACTATAAATTTGAAATCTTTATATAGCCTTTGTATCTTGGTCAGGGTATTGTAATTAGAAATACAATACATTATAAATTAAATATTTTGTTCTTTAATCGAGTATAACATACATGAAACAAAACCAGAAGTAAAAATTGCTATCTCTTGGCACTGATTTAAAATGTTTTTACATGTGCTAGGTTAAAATTCATACTACTGTTAAGTTTCTCTTATGAATGTTTGATTTAGAAATGTCCTCCCTCTTACCTACTCTGATTTATAGAAAAAATGGGAGGAAAAAGTATAGCTCTACTATTCCTCTTTTCACTTAACATTACATAATCATCATCAGTTAGTGGTCCAGTTTATGTCTTGTATTTTATGTATTACACCACATTTCAATTTAACATTAAATGTTTCTGATATTAATTTACAATTAGATCCCATTTATCTTAATTTCTGTGCTATTTACCATCCTTGAACAACTGAAAATTTCTTTTCTATTAAATTTTTTGCATAATCTGTCATGGAGAGGCATTCATTAATTCATTCATACTTTCACATATCCATTCAATGAATATTTAGTGAGTGTGTATTTTTGATAAGTCATGAGGAGTCTGTACTTGGACCAAGAGGCAGTTGTTCAAACAGAACATGGGAACACTGAATGATTTAAAATTAAGAAAAGTGTGTGACAAGGTTTAATTCTTTCTCCATACTTATTCAACTTGTATGCTGAGCAACTAATCTGAGAACTGGGTTATATGAAGAAAAATGTGGCATCAGAATTGGAGCATCAGGATTGGAGGAAGACTCATTAACAACCTGTGATATGCAGATGATAAAACCTTGCTTGCTGAAAGTGAAGAGGTCTTAAAACATTTACTGATGAAGAGCAAAGAGTACAGCCTTCAGTATGTATTACATCTCAATGTAAAGAAAACAAAAATCCTCACCCCTGGACCAATAAACAACATTCTTATTAAGGGAGAAAAGATTGAAGTTGTCAAGGACTTCATTCTTCTTGGATCAACTATCAACACTCACGGAAGCAGTAGTCAAAAAATCAAACAACACATTAGGCAAAATTGCAGCACAAGAACTTTTTAAAGTGTTGAAGAGCAGAGATGTCAGCTTGAGGACAAAGGTGCACCTGACCCAAGCCATGGTGTTTTCAATAACCTCATATGCATGTGAAAGTCAGAGAGGAAATAAGGAAGACCATAGAAGAATTGATTTTTTTGAGTTATGGTGTTGGAGGAGAATATTGAAAGTGCCATGGGCTGCCAAAAGAACCAATAGATCCATTTTGGAAGAAATGCAGACGGAGAGATCCTTGGAAGCCAAGATGGCCAAACTTCGTCTCTCATAGTTCAGACATAATGTCAGGAGGGAACAGTCACTGGAGAAGGATATCATGTTTGGTAAGTGAGAGGGTCAGAGAAAAAGAGGAAGACCCCCAACCAGATGGATTGGCCAAGTGGCAGCATTGATGGACTCAAGCATGGCAACAGTATTGTGGTTGGCCCGGGATCAGACATTGTTTCGTTCTGCTGTGCTTAAGGTCACTATAAGTCGGTGCTGACTCAATGGCACCTAACAATAACAACAATGTGATGACTGGAGTCCTGGTGTGGCACTGTGGGTTAATGTGCCAGACTGCAAAGCACCTAAAAACAACATCAACAAAAAGAAACAGAAAAGGGCCAGTGTTTTCTTTGGGTTTACCATTTACTGAAAGAAACATATGCAAGAAAAATTTCCAATTTTAATTAATGTTATGAATGAAATAATAACAGTGAGGTAACAAATCAATATAACACATAAATGTATTATCTATGAAAATCTTTCTTTTTCTCTTTTTAATGTACATTTTTAACATTTTTTGTGTGTTTTTTCATGATTTCTTCTATACATCTAAAAGGATGTTCCAGACATTTCTCCACCTTAGCCTTAATAAAAATGCCAATAATAATTGTAAATATTGTAATTATATTAGTAACAGATGGTCTGTGAATAGTAAGTGAAACAATTTTTTATCATTGCAGAAAATTATTTTATTTTAAATTAAGGCTAGTTCTATTTGAAATGTTTTGAGATCAAGCATATGCTTACTGTCATACACACAGATCTTTAGACTGTGAAAATAATCCACAACAACCATATGTTAAGCAGAATATTCTAACTGATATATGAAATCTATTTTCCCCATTTTGTAAAAAATGCAGTATAAATTCTATCCTATTCAATAAGCTTTTGTGTGTGTGTGGTCATTTAAATTCAAATCTGATTACTATGTTAATTCAAAACTTTTGTTTCTCCATTATGACACAGATGTCTATAATAAAGAAACAACTAATGTAATGACATCCTTAATGATGACTTTCTTCAAGATTCAAAATGCAGGTATACAATGAAAGTATTTGAACATAAAAAGTAAAGTTACAAATTTTTATCTCAACTTTTTATCATAGTATATGTAAGTAAAAACAGATGAAAAGACCATATTAATTGTAGAAAATAAATACACAAAAATAAATTAATGAAACATAAGTATAAGCCATAAAATTTCATCAGTAAGAAATAGGTCTTATTGATTGCTGTTGCTGTTATTAAGTGCCATCGAGCAGGTTCCGACCCATTGCAACCCTACTGGCTAGGGTTTATGAGGAGTAGCTTGTGAGCTTTAACTGTCAACTTACAGTTCAAGTGTATTAACCCTCAGGGCCACGCCTGGACTCCACTGTTATTCTAACATAAATTATGTACTCAGAGTTATTGTTAAAGCTTTTAATTGGCCTCCTCTTAAACAAACTTAGCATTGATTTTCCATTTTCATCATAAAAAATACAGTTGAGTGTGTATAGAAGGAGAAATACATATTAATAATATACTAACTTTTTTCTCTATTTGACATTATTCTACTGTCACTACTTGAGTGTATACTTGCACATTAGCATCATTTTTTTTTTCTTGTGACCATTTAAACATCAAATTTTATTTTGAAAATATAAATACTTTATAAATCAATTAACATATGAATGCAAAACTTCTGTTTTCTCCT
>NW_006409116.1:127657-133246 GCF_000296735.1 Chrysochloris asiatica
CTATGGGTCAGAAAAGACTCAACGACACTTAAAAACAACAACAGCATATATGTTCTGATCCTTAGCAACCCTGTGTAGAGTTCCCAAGGAGAGGTGGTGAGCTTGAAACACTGACTTTATGGTTTAAGCAGACCTTGTTGATGAGTGCTTATCCTACAGCACCACACCAGAACTCACTAAAAAAAGAATGAAAGAAGTACACAGTCCATTTCTGAGAGATTAGTCACTGAAAAACTTAATTAAATCAGAAAACGTTGTAAAATATAGTGCCTGGAGATGAGGGCTCAGTTTGAAAGGAACTCAAAGGAGGACTGAGAAAGAAGTGCATCCTTAAATTAGAGTTGACCATAATGACTTAAAATCGAACTAAGCTTTCAGAACCTCCATTTGATGATGGGGCATGGCTCAAAATGAAAATAAACAGTTAAAAGCAACCAATAATAATAAGAAGGTGGAATTTACGAAGTATGAATTTAGGATAATAGAAAATCATCTACAATGAAATGGAATGCATAACTTTTAATATTCAAGTTATATCTGAATCAATATAAATAGTGATCTATTGTTTTTATGGAGTCCTGGTATGGCACTGTGGGCTAATATAGTGGACTGCAAAGTCAGTTTGTACTGCAACTCCTCAGAAACCCTATACAATGTTGCTATGGATTGGAACCGGACCGACAGCATTTCATTTGTTCTTACATAAATTTGCTAACAGCAAGAATTACGTAATTTCACTAACAACATGAGATTGAAAAAATAGCCACACCTTCCATTTTCTTCACTAGTCATATAATTCAGTTAATGATTTGCTTGATACTATAACTCAGTTAGTATTTTGTTTCTGAATATGTGACTGAGTATGCTTTATTATTAAAGAAGCTCTGATAGCGTAGTGTTTACGAATAGGGCTGCGAACCGCAAGGTCAGCAGTTCGAAACTACCAGCTGTTCTGCTGGAGAAAGATAAGGCTTTCTGCTCCTGTAAAGATTTACAGCCTCAGAAACCCTGTACAGGGTCGCTATGAGTCAGAACCGACTCCATGGCACATAACCATCATGCTTTATAATTAGCACATTGTCTGTATCTCAGTGTTTTTAAATAAAATTTAGTGTATAATTATCCTCCCAATCATTTGGATTTTGTTAAAAGAGTAAATTAATTAAATAAAGTACATTTTGATACCTGCAGTCTGTTTTTTTTTCTTGCCACAATTTATGTCATATTTTAGAATATTGTCTTTATATCAATTAAATCTCATTTTTTTTCAAAACCATGTAGTTATTCTTCTCTATTGTTGGTTGTTTGCTGAGATTATTTGTTGATTTTTCTTGGACATTTTTAGTAGTAAGGTAGGTTTTTAATGATTAAATGAATGTATGTTGCTGTGTTGTTAACCTTATTGGTGTCTCCTGATGGATGTGGTTTGGAGATAAGCCCCCCTTTTCACATGTGATGCCTAACTGCTGGTATTGGCTCCTGTCCAGATGGTGGAAAATTATGGGTATTCTTTTTGCTTGAATATATGGACATGATTGCTGTCTCTTCTTGGGTAAGGTAGGGGAAGAAAACTCCCACCACCAGGAAAAATGTGAGATCAAAAGGACCTAAAACAGAAACGATATAAAAGTAAAAACAAAAACTACCACTCAAAAACAAAAATAGAACTGTAGCCGACTGCCCAGTAGCCTTTGCTGTGCAGGTCAGTGTGTGTGCACTGTAGAATCCTCCAGCAGTGGGTGGAGGTGTCCACTCACTCAGCTCCCTCCTCAGATCACTGCCATGGAGGTGGGCAGATAGATATTGAGAAGGGAATGGAAGAAAGATTGTCCCTTATTTTTTCCTCAGAATGTCAGGTAGGTATCTGCGCCTGCACAGCATACTTCTCAAAAGAGTTGCATGCTTGTGTATAATAGCTTGTGTTGTCTCTTGCCTTTTATATTGAGGTTTTACAAGTTGCACATATGTTTTGGCTATATGGCCAGACCTGCTTATTTTCTTGCTAGGTAAGTCAGGAATAAAGGGTCCCACCCAGGTCAATTTAGGGCTGGGTCCCAGAGTCAGATGTCATAAGAAGCCACCAAAGGATCAGTCTGTGGGACCAATGGGGCTTATCCCAGGGATCACCACCCTGAGCCATAGGAAAACTGGGAGCAACACTATACCCTTTTGGGAGTGTGCTCCTACCCACCTGAAGATGTCCAGACTAGGCAGTGAGGGTGTGAGAGGGGAGAGGAGGATGGAAAGGTATATAGTCTGTCACATCTTTTTTTCCAGAAGCTCTGTTTGTGTGTATGTGTGCTGTGTAACTCACTCAAAACCATGTAGAATAAACTATTTCTTCCCAATATCAAATAGTCCAAACAGTTCCTTCATAAAATCAATACATTTTATTGAAATTCTAATATAGGCTAGTCATTGTATATGAATTTGGAAACAAATGTTGAGCAAAAATAAACATATGTCACACCACAAGAAGCTTTCACATACATTAGGTATGATATACAATAATCCATATAACACATTAGCATTTGTAAAACAAGTGAAAACTAAAACTGTGGCATTGACAAATTAAGAAAAGCACACTGTACTATAAGAAATTAACATATTTATTCATATGGTAAATATTTATTAAGCATTGCTGTTCTAATCACTAGAATCTGCAGTTATCAAACTATATATTATATATTGTATACCACTTTATTACTCACACACATCAGTAGATATGGAGCCCTTGAGGGCACTGTACAATAATGTTAAAGAATGCTGAAACACACCAGCTGCTTCACAGAAAACAACACAAAACAAAAAACAAACCATATACAGAGTTGCTCTGAGTTGGAACCAAGTCCAAAGCATTTAACAAGAACATCACTATATATCTCTATAAGTAGATATAGTGAGGTTGTTGTTGTTAAATGCCATGGATATGTAAGGAGTCCTGGAGTAGCACTGTATGTTAATGTGCTGGACTGCAATGTCAGATTGAACCACAAGGTCTGCTGTTCAAGCTCACCAGCTACTCCTCGGAGACACTATACAGAGTTGCTATGAGTTGAACCTATTCAATGGCTCTTAAAAACAACATCAACAACAACATTGCCTTATTGGATCAGCAAGGGATGACTGGGAGCAATAAGCTTGGAAGTTCAAATCCACCAGTTGATCCTTAGAAACCCTAGATAGCGTTGCTATGAGTCAAAACCAATCCAATAGCAATGAAAAACTCTCTCTATATATATAGTTACTATATAAGTCCTGGTGTGGCACTGTGGATAAAGCACTGGACCATAGGCTGGTTTAAACCACAAGGTGGGTGATTCACCTCACTAGCTACTCAGTGGTAATCCTATAAAGGGTTGCTAAGAGTCAGAACTGACTCCAAGGCACAAAACAACACAACATCTTTGTTAATTGTTATTAAGTCAGTTCCAACTTCAACTTATAGTGACCCTGTATATGGTTTCAGAGTGACCAGTGAGTTTGAATCAATAACACTGTAGTTCAATATGGCCTTGCACTTCAGGGCCACACCAGGCCTTTATCTTTGTCTGTCTGTCTGTGTCTCTTTATATATTCCTCAGAATCCGTGTACAGCCAAGTACTGATGTTATAATAAGGTCTGCAATTCAAGCTCACCATCTGCTTCTCAGAAACTCTATACAGGGTTGCTGTGGGTCAGAACTGACTCAATGGTACATGACAACAGCAACAATATATGTACTGTTACATTAACAACCTGCAATATGCAGATGATACAACCTTGCTTGCTGAAAGTGAAGAGGACTTAAAACATTTACTGATGAAGAACAAAGGACACAGCTTTTGGTATGGATTACATCTCAATGTCAAGAAAACAAAAATCTTTGCACATTTTGTTGTAATATTTGGCTTTATCTTCTTGAGCTGACTTTTGAAAATTTCTGTTCAGCTCTTGTACCTCCTCATTTCTTCCATTTGCTTTACCATCTCTACACTGGAGAGCAAGATTTAGTGTGTCTTCTGACATCCATTTTGACCTTTTCTTCCTTTCTTGTCTTCTTAATGACTTTTTCTTTCTTCATGTATGATGTTCTTGATATCATCCCACAACTCATCTGCTGTTCAATCTTTAGTGTTTAATTTATGAAATTCTGTTCTTCAGATGATCACTAATTTCAAGTGGGATATGTTCTAGGTCATATTTTGGCTCTCATGGACTTGTTTTCATTTCCTTCAGCTTCAGTTTGTATTTGGATACGAGTAATTGATGGTCTGTTTTACAATATGCCCCTGGCCTTGTTTTGACTGATAATATGGAGCATTTCCATCATCTCTTTCTGCATATATAGTTAATTTAATTTCTGTATATTCCATCTGGTGAGGTCCATGTGAATGGTCATCTCTTATGCTATCTAAAGATATTTGAAATGAGCAAATCATTGATATTGCAGAATTCTATCATGCTTTCTCCAGCATAATTTCCATCCCCAAGGCAGTATTTTCCAACTACTGATCCTTCCTCTTTGCTCCCAACCTTTGGGATCCAACCTCCAGTAATGATTAATACATCTTAATTGCATGTTTGATCAATTTCAGATTAAAGAATTTGGTAGAATTCTTCTATTTCATCCTCACTGGCTTTAGTGGTGCATAATTTAGTGCATAAATTTGAGTAATAGTGGTATCAACTGAGCTTCCCTGAATAAATGTTATCCTATAGACAGTGTTGTTCATCATGACTGATCTGGATTTGTTTTTTGACAATGAATGCAACACCATTCCTCTTCAATTTGTCATTCCTCTCATAGTAAGCCATGTGGTCATCAGATTAAAAATGGCCAATACCAGTCCACTTGACCTCATTGATGCTTAAGATATTGATGTTTATGTGTTCCACTTTATTTTTGACTTCCAATTTTCCCAGTTTCATACTTCATACATTCCATGTTTTGATTTCCAATTGATGTTTACAGCTGTTTCTCTTTATTTTGAGTTGTGCCCCTTCAGCAAATGAAGGCTTTTCTCCCACTGGCTTTACTCCATTCACATCATCAAGATCAACTCTACTTTGAGGAGGCAACTCTTCTCCAGTCGCATTTTTACTGCCTTCTAAACTGAAGGGCTCATATTCTGGCAGTGTATATGTAAGTGTTTCTTTGCTATTTATAAAGTTTTCAGTGACCAAATATTTGGAAGTAGTTCATCACTCCTTCTTCCTAGTCTGTCTTCATCTGGAAGCTCATCCAAACCATGCCACAATGGGTGGCATAGCTTTTAGAGTCATAGAAACTAACAAGCCATCACAGTATGACAAACTGACAGATGAGTTGTGATGAAATTAGTCAGTCACAAAAGGACAAATATTTCATAAGACAATTATTGTAAAAGCTCAAGTAAAGATACCTATACAAATGGTAAAAAAAATTCTTTGTTAATAATTGGTGGTGTTGGAGTCAGGGATTTAAGAGAGGTGGAGAGAGGTGATGGAAGAGCACAAGATAGGTGCAGACACAACATAATCCGGGTGTTGGGGAGGGCAGTTCACAAGAAGGGAGAAGAGTGGAAGAAGAAGATAGATACTGGAACATTAATGCAGGTTTTCATGGG
>NW_006409116.1:133986-135963 GCF_000296735.1 Chrysochloris asiatica
TAAACAAGACCTCTTTAAAGTGTTGAAGAACAAAGATGTCAGCTTGAGGACTAAGGTACACCTGACCCAAGCCATGGTCTTTTCAAAAACCTCATATGCATGTGAAAGCTGGATAGTAAATAATGAAGACCATAGAATAATTTTTTGTGTGTGCTTTTGTGTTACGGTTTTTGAGGAGAATATTGAAAGTGTCATGGGCTGCCTAAAGAACCAACAGATCTGTGTTGGAAGAAATTCAACCATAGTGCTCCTTGGAGACCAGGATGGCCAAACTTCATCTCTCATAGTTCAGACATATTATCAGGATGGACCAGTCTCTGGAGGAGGATATCATGTTTGGCTTGTTACTAGGTACATCTATTCATACTCTTTCTGTTCTAATTCTGTAGTAAAAGAAGTTGTCAAAATGAGCTCTTAAGCAATTACATATTAAAGTTATCTTATATTTTAGTACAATAATTGCTACATTAAAATTTATTATTGATCTACTATTTCAGATACTTACGCTTAGTGAATTCAATTAACAATGTATTACCTGCCAGTTTCTAGAAAAAAATATTATATTTCATCTAGCTTATATAGAATATTAATATAGCAGGGTTTATTTAAGAAATACTTTTCTGCACTTCACCAAATGTTAGTTAAGTGGATAAACTATTATACAATTTACCTTAAATGGGAACACCATCTACAATATCTCTACTAGAGAGTTTTCAAGTATATTGAGTCCTGTTTTGGATGGTTTTTCCATTATTATTAATATTTAATATGTCTTGTTTCTACATAAATAGATATTTTCAGTTACAGGATAACTGATCAAGTTAATATTAATTAGGGTCATTTTCTAAGCAGACAACATTAGAAACTATGGATAAAATATAACAAATAACTTAAAGACTCTTGAAAGTTAGCAAAAACAAGCAGATTCAAAAGCAAGTACAATTTTAGTTGAAGGGAAACACATGTTTTTTTCTGCTATATAGGGGACTTTGTTTTTGCTAAGAATTGGAACATGTATGTGTAGATACTCCTTGATTGCTTACGATTTTGGTAATTCATGATCTTTCTAAACTAAAGGACCAAAAGACAGAGTTTAAGGAAACCCCAGCTACTAGAATATAACACAGAGGCTGAACAAGGACTACAACTTATTTTTCTATGGTGTTTTTGTTAGGTGCCATAGAGTTGGTACCAACTCATAGCAACCTTATGCACAGCACAGGGAAACACTGACCGATCCTGTGCCAAACTCACTACTGTTGACACGATTAAGTCCATCGATGTTTCCACTTGGCCAATCCATTTCTCTAGGGATCTTCCTCTTTTTCTCTGACTCTCCACCTTACCAAACATGATATCCTTCTCCAGATACTGGTCCCTCCTGGCAATATGTCCGAAGTATGAGAGATGAAGTTTGGCCATCCTGGTCTCCAAGGAGCACTCTGGCTGCATTTCTTCCAACACAGATTGTTTGGTTCATTTGACAGCCCATGGCACTTTCGATATTCTCCTCCAACAACATGACTCAAAAACATCAATTCTTCTACAGTATTCCTTATTCACTGTCCAACTTTTGCATGCATGTGAGGTTATTTACTTTGTACAAATCTTTTCTTGATCCCAGTGTAACCATACATGAGAAAGATTGTAAAGAGCCTGCCTAAGCAAAAATACATGCATATATGCATTAATTAACTATGATGTAAATCAATATTCAAAAGAGTTTTTAAGTTTCAGTATATATAAGTCAACTGATAAGGAAAAATATCAATACTCTTGAGAAAAACATAACATTTGAAAATTTCTGATTGTAAACTTTCAGACTGGAGTTCAAAATTGCTGGCGGCCGCAGCATACGTAATCAGCACTGAGAAGTTGAGGCACAAGGATAAAATGGATGAAAATCTGGTCTTTGAGCCCTTCTCAGGCTTACGGGCCATGAACCCCGAGGGCCAAGGAAGTAACTCCCTGAAGTCC
>NW_006409116.1:137465-139984 GCF_000296735.1 Chrysochloris asiatica
TATCAGAAATGTAAAAAAAAAAAAAAATACTGAATAAGCTTAATAGCTGAATAGAGATATCCAAAAAATGAATCAATGGTGTTAATAAGTACCTTTGAATTGATTCTTATTCATAGAAACCCTATACACAATGGGGGTGGGGGGCAATGCTGCTCAGTGATGAGTCATTGTCATAACATTGTTATGTTTGAGCCCATTGTTACGGCCACTGTGTTAATCCATCTTCTTGAAGGTCTTCCTATTTTTGATGATCCACAGAAAGTATCCAATGTGAATAGACTGTAATAATGAAATGAGTAACAACAATATGCAGAACACATCAAAATATATATGTGTAATATATATGTGATTAACACATTTAATGGAGCAAAGGTGTAGTGCTGTAGGATAAGCACTGAACTGCTAATATCAAGGTCAGTGGTTGAAATCCTCCAGCCAGTCCTCATAAACTCTATGCAACATCAACAAGTACTTATTAAAGAAAGAGGAGAGAAAAGATTAGGTCAGAAGAGAAATCTAAAGTAATTATGGCCCCAAATTTCACAATTTTATTAAAGGAATAAATCTTCATATTCAAGAAGCTTAGCAGAACCCAAGACACATAAATGAAAAGAAATTCATATACAGACCTATCACAATTAAGATGTTCAAAATTAAAGTTACATATAAAAATCTTAAGTTTTATACAATATCATTTTATACAATATCATTTCAGGAGAAAATGATATTGTATAAAAATGATAACCACAATTCAAATCATAAGTGATTCCTCATCAATAACAATAAAAGATCAAAGTAATGAAGTTATGTTTTTAAAATACTGAAAGATATAAAAGTATGAATTTAAGTCTCTTTGTTGTTCCTAGGTGCTGTCTAGTATATGCACAACAGAATGCACCATGTCACAACTGTTATGTTTGGGACCATTACTGCTTCCACTGTGTCAATCCATGAAATTAGGGTTATTTATTTTAGCTGAACATCCACTTCATGAAGCATAATGTCCTTCTCAGGTACTAGTTCTTCATGATAGTATGTTGAAACTATGAGAGGAAAGGCTAGAAACCCTTGCCTCTAAGTAGCATTCTGGTTGTACTTCTTCCAAGATAGGCTAGTTTGTTCGAGGATTCCATGGTGCTTCCAGTATTCTTCTCTAACAGCATAACTCCAATGCACCAATTATTCGAAGGTCTTCCTTATCGTTCAACTTTCACATTCATATGCGGCGATTGGAAATACCATGGCTTGGGTTGGTTGAATCTTAATCCTTAAACTGATGTCTTTTGTTGCAGATTTGCCTAGTGTAATATTTCATTTAATTTTTAAAGTGCTTGTTTCCATGAGTGTTGATTAAGGATCTAAGCAAAATAAAGTCTTGGTCAACTTCACACTTTTCTTCATTTATCATGATGATAGCCATTGGTCCAGTTATGAGGATTTTTGTTTCCATTACATTGAGGGGCAATCCATACAGAAGATTGTGGTAAGAGCTTCACCAATAAATATTTTAAGTCCTCTTCACTTTAAAATGTTTATATTCCATATCAAAACATAATTAACAAATGAAAGTAAACTAAAGGCATTTTTTGGTCACTTAAATTGAGAGACTCTGTATCCAGCAGTTGTTTGAAAAAAATAAGGGAAAACTGAATGCTTTAAAATTAAGAAATGTTTTGTCAGGGTTGCATCCTTTAAAAATTCTTATTCAATCTCTATGTTAATCACATACATTGGAAAGCTGGATTACATGAAGAAGAACATGGCATCCAAATTGGACACAATTTTGTTTGTTGAAAATAAAGATGATGTAAAATATTTATTGATGAAAATCAAAGACCACAGCAATAGGTATGGGTTCCACCTCAATATAAAGAAGGAAAAATCCTCACCAATAAATAACAGCTAGATAAATGGAGAAAGGATTGAAATTGTCAAAGCCTTTGTTTTTGTCAGATTAACCAACAACACTCATGAAAGCCACAGTCAAGATATAAAATGATGTACTTTCACCAGGCAAATATGATGCACAAGACCTCTTTAAACTATTTTAGAGCATAGATGGCAGTTTGAAGGTTAAGGTGTGTCTGACACAAGCCTTAATATTTTTAATAACATCATAAGCATGTGACCACTGGATAATAAATACAGAAGACTGGAGAAGAATTCATGTCTTTGAGTTATAGTGTTGGAGGAGATTATTAAACATTCCATGAACTGCCAAAGGAAGTGAAAAATTTGTATTGGAAGAAGTACAGCTAGAATTCTCCTTGAAATCCAGAAAGGTCAGATTTTCTCTTTCATACTTCAGAAATATTATTAGGAGGGACTAGAACTTGGAAAAGAACAGCATGCTTGACAAATTACAGTGTCAGAGAAAATGAGAAATACCTGCAATGAGATGGATTGGCACAGAGGCAGAAACCATTGTCTCAAGTGTAGTAATTATTGTGAAGTCAGTGCAGAATCAGGCAGTGTTTCATTCTTCAGTGCATAGTTTCACTATGTGTCTGTACTGACTC
>NW_006409116.1:162458-163051 GCF_000296735.1 Chrysochloris asiatica
GACTATTTATTTTTATTTTCTTTTAACTTTTTATTATGAGTTGAGTGAAGGTTAACAGACAATTTTGTTTCATCTCAATGATGACATTCTCCTCCCTGCAGCAACAGTCATCCGGCTTCCTCCCTGTGGCTTCCCGCTTACATGTTGTGTTCCACAAATCAATAAAGCAAAAATATTCGATGTACACACACACAATAAAAAATAAATATTTATTTAAATGTAAAAAAAAAGCATGTTGAGAGGAGTTTATTGCAATAAATGCACACATTCAAAAATTAGAAAGAACCAAAATCAACACATTAATACATTTCCAGCAACTAGAAACAGACAACCAAAGTAAACATACACTCAAGAAAAGAAATAATAAAATTTAAAGAATAAATAAATGAGATAGAAAATAGAAAAAAAAACTATAGAAAGGAGTTCTGGTAGAGTAGTGTTTACTAATCGGGCTGTGAGCCGCAAGGTCAGCAGCTCAAAACTACCAGCTGTTCCGCAGGAGAAAGATGAGGCTTTCTGCTCCTGTAAAGGTTTCTGGTGGGAGTGGGATGGGAGGATTTGGGGGAGGTGTAGGGAGATGATGTTAGAGCATT
>NW_006409116.1:164261-165434 GCF_000296735.1 Chrysochloris asiatica
GGGCTTCATTTATCTATACCTAAAATGCTACATTGTTCTTAATTATCACATTCCTATATACTTTCAGGAGGAAGAAGAGCATCTGAGTTCAACTGATTATATTCAGAGGTGGTTCAACCCAGGGTCTGCATATGCTGTCCCTAGAAGACAATGTTTAAAGAGTGATTTTAGTTTAAGAGTGTGTGTGGGATGATAGAGTCTCCACTGAATAGTTTTCATCTTGTCTAGATGGATGTGGTTAAAAAGAGATGGTGATAAGATTCTTATGATTCAATAGTGAGTAATTGTTATTGTGACTATTTGCGACTGTCACAATTGTAAAGGTAGTAGTTAATTTTACAGTCCAGAAACAGAGGACCCTAGAACCATTAAGGGAGAAGAGCACATGTGGAATATGGGACCTCATCCAGAGAAGCAGCAACACCAGAGATGGAGGCAGAGATGGGGGCATGGAGAGAGGGAGCAGCTGAGAACTCTAGATTCATTGGAAGAGAGGGACTGAGAGCTGGTGGCCAATAGGCAGACTCGCAGAATGTGACCTTTCATGATGTAAATTATCATATAGGTATGAATACTAAAAAAAAAAAGAAAAGCTAATATGTATAAAGAAAAGTATTTTTAACTGATTGTACATGGAGGGGATTATCACCATTGCAATGAAACAAAGTATATGATTTATTGAATGTAAACTTGATGATCTGCCCTTAAACTTTCACTCAATATGCAATAAAAACTAAAAAAAAAAAAAATTAAGTGTCAGAAGTAAAGAAATTGAGCAGAAAATTTCAAAGGGCAGGATGCTAAGTTAAAGTCAAATATTATAATTAAATGTGGAACCATCTGAAGTTAGAGAATAAAAAGGAAAAACATGTTCAACATTTCTCAAACCAAAAGAACTCAGTAAAAATATAAGCCTTAAATTGGATTACTGAATTATTCTTTGTGTAGAATAATGAATGATGCAAGAATTATCAAAAGGATGTAGAAGTATACACAGAGTCACTGAACCAAAAATAAAAGTTCAAAGTTCAAACATTTTAAGAGTTAAGGTATGATCAAGAAGTATTGGAACTGAAGGAAGAACTAAAATATGTGCTGAAGTTATTGACAAAGTACTAGGCTGCTGGGATTCATAGAATACAAATTGGAATCTTTCAACAGACCAATGAAAAA
>NW_006409116.1:166469-166966 GCF_000296735.1 Chrysochloris asiatica
AAGCTTGGAAGGCTTACAGCTAGGGGAATTTGTAGCCAAGTGAAGAAATCAATTGATTTCTAATTCAAGATGCTCAGCTGCTCCTGGAGGCACCATCTTGGGAGAAAACAAGCAGGGGAAGGATCAGAACAGCTCTGAATGTCTGACAGAACCACGGAGATACAGGTGTGGGCATTCTTTTTTTTTGTGTGTGTGTGTATCTGTTCTTTGGTCTTTCTCTGTCTGCGCACCTCAATTCTGCTGACTAGAGGGGATGCCTGAGTGAACAGACACCCCACCCTCTCGCCTGGAGGGTTCTGCTATGCATGCGGACAGTTCTCCTCAAAACTTAGAGTGACAGCTTCCAAGTAAAAGCAAACAGCCACCAGTCATCTGTCAGTTTTCTCATACTGTGGTGGCTTGTGAGTTGCAGTAATTCTGAAAGCTATGCCACCGGTATTATAAATACCAACAGGGTCACCCATGGTTGACAGGTTGCAGATGAGCTTCCAAACAAA
>NW_006409116.1:169715-171774 GCF_000296735.1 Chrysochloris asiatica
GCAGCCAGAGTACTCCTTGGAGGCCAAGATGGCCAAACTTCGCCTCTCATACTTTGGACATATTGTCAGGAGGGACCAGTCGCTGGAGAAGGGTATCATGTTTTGTATGGTGGTGGATCAGAGAAAAAGAGGAAGACCCCAATGAGATGGATTAGGCAAGTGGTAGCATCAATGGACTCAAGAGCAGCAATGTGGTGAGGTTGGCCCAGGATCAGGTAGTGTTTAGTTCTGCTGTCCATAAGGTCATTATAGGTCATTTGGATTGCACCTAACAACAACAACATATGCACTTGAAAGTTGTATTACAAATAAAGAAGAAATAGAGTTGATGCCTTTGAGTTATGGTGTGGAATGAGAATATTAAAAATACTATGGAATGCCTGTAAAACTATTTTACTGTTGTCCTGGTTAGGTGCTGAGGGTTAATGCACTGTACTGCAAGTTCAGCATTTCAAATTCTTCATTCGCTTCTCAAAAACACAATACAGGTTATTATGAGTGGTAACCAATTCAATGGAATATAACAACATCAACAATGTAGCGCCGGAGAGCAAACTAATTTGTACTGAAAGAAATACAATCGAAATACTTCTTAGAAATCACAGCAGTCAGACATTGTTTCTCATATTGCAGACATAGTATTAGAGGAACCAATCTGTGAAGAAGGGTATCATGCTTATTATATTATTGGTGGTGTTGGTTGTAAGCAATACAGTTGTGTCTGACTCATAGCAACCCTAAAGAGGGCTTCTGAGGCTGTATATCTATACGAGAGCAGACAGCCTTATCTTTCTCCCATGAAACAACTGGTAGTTTCAAACTACATCCCAACTCATAACCACTAACTACACTACCACGCCTCCTTGTTAAATTTGAGGATCTGTGAAAAAGAGAAGATAACAACCAGATGTATTGCCACAGTTGCAGTAGCAATGTACAGCAACCATTGATTGTCTTTTTGAGATTGGCAAAGGACCAGGCAGTGTTACTTTCTGTTGTGCACTTTGAGTCAGTACTGACTCAATGGCACTTAACAACAACAATTTTTATAATAATCCTGAAAGAACTGAACTATAATACATAATTTAATTTCAAACCTAATAAGATACTTATTAGAGATTTACCTAATGTCCTTTTCATCATCACCAGTGATAAATGAAATGATTAAAATATAGGATTTGACTCCAGAAAAATAAATACTGACTTACAATTTATCCAAAATAGTATAATGCACTGGAAATCTTAGAAACCTAGAGAATGTTAGCAATACAGATGACAATTAATGAAATAATTAATAAACTACCTATTTTACTAAATTATTACACCAGTCTGCTTTTTAAATATTAACCCCTGGTATATGGAACACAACAATGTTTATTATCTTGGATAAGAAGAGTTGTATGCATCAAATATTTTCTTGAGATGATCTATAAATTTAGGGGTGTGATCTTAAAATTTTGGCTTCAGTCTGAACTTGCATTTGAGTAATTGATGGCCCGTTAGTTTTGTTCTCCAGCTAGGAGTAAAAGGAGCCATCTCAGAAGCAGAGATGAAATATCCCAGGACCCTTAAGAAGGTATAGTATGAGTGAAGCACTAGAGAAACAGTGACTACCCAGGTGACTACAGACACAATGGCAGAGGCAGTGGCGTGGAAAGACAGAGCAGCTTCATAATCTAGGTCAAAGGATGGAGTAAAGTTAGTTCCTGATGTCAGGAGACTGGCTTGAAAAATGTGCCATTTGGGCATACACGGACTGACTAAAAGAGCTTTGTAACACTTTTCCAAATAGAGTTCAGGACAATTGGTCTCATGCCTGAGAGGTCCAATGCAAGAGTAAGGCATGCCTGTCTTATGGTAGACAACAAGTGTACCTGATTTGAGAACTTCTATGTCCTGTTGCTGTTGTTGTTGTCAGGTGCTATCGAGTTGGAACCGACTCATAGCGACCTCATGCACAGCAGAATGAAACAATGTCTGATCCTGGACCAACCTCACCACTGCTGCCACACTTGAGACCATCATTTATGCCACCTGGCCAATCCATCTCGTTGGGGGT